>NW_016107576.1:6105823-6128293 GCF_001604975.1 Cebus imitator | reverse complement strand
TCAGTTATCCCCAAGTTAAACTCTGTGTTCACTGTGGAAATCGATGGCTTTATTTCCTACATTTACGGGAGCAAATTCCAGCTTCGGTCAAGTGAACGGTCTGCAAAGAAGTTCAAAGCGAAGGGAACGATCGACCTGTGAATGCTTTGCCGTCTAAGGCAGTTGTCTATGACAGCTGAAAACTGAAACTCCCTCAGTGCCCACCTTTCAGTGACGAGATGGCTAAGCCAGTTCCGGCTGTAGAGCACCTCCAGCCAGGGAAGCCCTGGCTTGAGGCTGTTGAGCAATATGGGAAGTCTACTGAGTGAAGAAGTCAGGGGACAGGAATTTCCCCTTCTAGGAGATCTTAATTGTGTATGGCTCCCATAGAGAGGAACAGACTGACGGGAAACACACCAGGGTTAACACTGGTTGACTTCAATTTAAAGATGCTTTTTCATGTTTTCTGAATGCTCTGTGATGAATCCGTTGCGTCTGTGATCATACATGATACATGTGGATCGCATTATACATTGCATCTGTGATCATACATGATACATACATTGTACATAAAGAGGCATCAAATGAAGGAGCTACTGCTGCAGTCCAGCCAGGTTGAAATGGAAGGGGACTCCCCAAAGGTCCATGGGATGGCAGGTGTCTACAGAGGCGCGCCTTTGGGTGGAACTCTCTGACCCACCTAAGGGTTACTTTGCTATTTCAGGAAGGTTGAAGAGGATTGAAGGGTGGGCTGCTAAGTAACTTAGGGCTTATTCACTTCAGGAATCACAGCTGGGGTGGACCCCAGGAGCATAGCAGCACGTGCAGCTGTGCTCACGGCATGATCGCCCCGGCATAGCTAAAGGGGACCCCTCCTGAGCTGCCAGCGTGAGCTGTGGAGGACTGAAAGGCGGTCACCGGGCATTGCCTCCTGAGGTCAGACCTGCAAAAGCCAAGCCGGCAGCGTTGATGCCCTTTGATACCTTAGTTCCATTTTGCTGCTGAAAGACTTGGCTTTTCAGTCTGAACCTGGCCCTCCGTGGTGATGTGTCCGTAAGGCCAGTGGGTCAGGCCCTTCCATGCAGGGCCAGGGGAAAAGTGGGCCCAGGGCCGCAGTGAGCGTGGGGCAGGGGACCAGCCTAGCGGATGGGTCAGAAACATGGCTCCGAAGGACCGACTGCCCCTGCGCCTTGAGGAGTAAGTATCTGCCGATCAACAAGGCAAGGCCAGGAGCCCCCGTGGCGAAAGGCAGGCCAGAAATCTGTTCTCTCTGCAGGAGAAGCGGCGATGCTGAGGCTCTGCGTTTCTGGTACCTTCCACCCACACCACACCATAGAGAAACACCGCACTGGAGAAGGGAAGTGGGAACGCTGACTGCTGTGTTCTGGGAAAGCAGAAAGGCCTAGCTCTGTGCCCCTGCTCACAGGGACCAGCCCGGTGCCTCAGTCCTGCTTCCATCCGTGCACCAGTTCTGAGGTGGCTGGAGTGCTCTCCCCCAAGCAGCACGCAGTCACCGCCGCCAGTGACGCAGACACGCACAGGCCAGGGACATGGAGCTCAAGCCCACTGCCACCTCGGACAGGGGCCCCAGCCCACCGACCGCCTGGTGATGTGGCCATCCTCATTCTGCCACAGGAAGACAGACTTCAGGGGACTCCTTACCCAAGGCCTCACTGACTCAGGGTAGAACTGAGATTTGGACCCAAGAGTCAGGCCACAGCACTGCTTTCAACTACAGGGTGGCTGCAGGATGAGATGGATGCGGTTCTAAAGCGCAGGATGTGCTGCCTTTACTACCTGCTTTCCCACGAGCCATCCCTGTCTCGAGCGGGAAGTGCCATCCATTCCCCCAGCCATCTGAAAGCGCTGTGTCTGTAACAGCATAGGTGCTGTAGCTTCCTAGCCATCCCGCTCTTACCCACCCCCCAGCAATCTAAAAGGCGTCCACTGTTGTGTAAATACACAGTCGCTTTCCGGAAAAGTTGTCGGTGCCACTTGCCATGTGAAATCTGTTTTTCATTTGGCGCAGACTCAAGTTTCTGTGTGAGTAGCTGTTTAATTTGTAGACTTCTCTCCCTCTCCCCCAAGGAGATGTGGGGAGGGTGCTTGCCGGCCACGAAGATGTTGCTATGCCTGCCTGTTTCTAGGATACGCTGTTGCCCCCATGGCCCACCCAGGGGCCGTGTCATCTCCCAGGTAGAGGAGGGAAAGGGGAGGGCCAGATGGGGCAGGACATGGTTCCTGATGAGGAACAGCTGCAGAGAACATGACCTGAGACCCAGCCTGGCAAAGGCCAGGCTGTCATGTCTCCGCAGGCTGCGGCACAGCTTGTCATGGAGGGCAATGTGCTTTGTGGCCTGATCTCCCATGTCCACTGTCCAAGGAGCAGGACCCCAGCAGAGCTGAGGCCTTGGCCATGTGGTCCCACAGAAGGTAGAGCCACATTAGCCTCGTGTAAGCCTCCATGCACCAGAGAAGGTGCCAAAGAGGAGAGAGAGAGTGGTCAGCAACTCGAGACAGGACTCAGAGGCTGCAGGACTGAAGACCTCAGCCTAGCAACCACTGTTGAAAGAGTGGGGCTCAGGGGCCCTTTACAGCTCCCCAGTGCCCAGCTGCCACACGGGCTGCAGAGGATAGGCCAGAGCCTCGGGGAAAAGGACAAGGCCCTTGGAGGACAAAAGGCAGCGTGGGCCATGGCCGATGTGTCTGCACTAATCTCCATAACAAGATGCCACACACCGGAGTGCCGCCTTTCCTCACAGCTCTGGAGGCTGGAAGCCAAAGATCAAGGTGCTGGCAGGTTAGTTTCCGGGGAGGCCTCTCCCCCTGGCTTGCAGACGGCCACCTTCTTGTCCTCACATGGCCCTTCCTTCCCGTGTGCAAGGAGAGTGATCCCTGGGATATGATCCTTGTAGAAGGATGCCACTCCTATTGAATTAGGCCCCTATTCTTATGACCTCCTGAAAGTCTCTGTCTCCAGACAGTCACACTGGGGGCTAGGACTTTATCATAAGAATTTGGAGACGCAAGTCAGTCCACAGCCACCCTGAAGCTTTCCCCGCCAGGACAGACTGGTTGTGCCTCCCAGAAAGACTCTTACAGCCGCCTGACTCCCAACCTCAGACACTGGCCTGGCCTTCCCATCCCCCCACATGGGCTGCTTGGACCACTAGCCAGTCCAGCCAGCCCGACTGCTGGCCCCTGAGCTCCCAGCACCCCTGGATTCCGTGACATGCTCATACAGGAACATGGGCTCAGGGCTGCTCCCTCCAGTAACCGGAGCCCCGAGCTGCCCAGCTCCCCTTCATTTTTGCAAACAGAACTCCTCCCACTGGGACCAGGCACAGTCTGGATAGGGGAGGAAATGCGTGCACAGGTGGGCAGGATGGGCAGAGGAGGCTCCCTGGTGCAGGGGCTCTGCTCTAGGCAGCTGTGGGTGTGAAGAGTGTGCTCACACCAAGGGTCAGGGCAGGAGCTGCGGAAGTATCGTGGAGGACCCAGGAAGGCAGGGGAAGCCTGCAAGGGTCTGCTCCCTGGGCTCGGGCAGGCAGGAAGAGAGGCCAGAAGGGGTATGTGGCTGCCGGAGGGGAGAGATGGCAGGAGTTGCTGGAAAAGCCCTAATCCATGGGGCAGAAGGTGGAGTTCTGCAATCCATTCATGCAGTTCTGAAGTCTTGGGGGCCGTCATGCCGCCGTCTGCCAAGTGGGGCCTTCACACTAGACCCAGCATTCCTGGAATGGGATCCTGGGACTTCCTGCATCAGAGTTAGTGGGCGCACGTTCAGAGCAACCAGAGCCTGGGCTGTGCCTCAGACCTACCGAATCAGCCTCTGGAGGCGGGACCCAGATAGCTGCGTGTTTAAGACCCCAGCTGATCACTGATGTTTGAGGACGCTGGGCTCCAGATGGTGTCTAAAGTCTCTTCCAGCTCTGACGTCTGGACTGTGATTTCAGACTTGGGACTCTCAGGCCGACGTTTTCTGGAGGCTGGGAAAGATCATCAAATGACATCTCTCAGGTTCTGAAGAGTAAACAGAAACATCCTTCCACAAAGCCATAAATTATGGTAAAAAAAAAAAAAAAAAAAAGCTTGCTTTCTGGACAATGGCTTTAGCTTTAATTTAGTTTGCATTTCTTAGCTATAATGTCTAATTAAGATATCTGTTAAATGTCTATAATATTAATTTAATAGAAGGGGTTCTAATAGAACCGTATTGGAATTGTCCATTTAATTAACCTCGTGGGCCTTTAATGGATGTCTTAAATAGGCATCATTAACAAGAGTGCTAGACAAATTAAAATTAGAGTCACTAACATTCTTGGTAATTTTTCCTGAGCTGTGAAGGACCAGCCTTGCTAAGTAGACAGGCGCAGAGAGAGCTGTGCTCACAGGAGGGCGGGAGTGCTGTCCTAAAGGGCATCTGAAATGTACAGGCCCCAGTGGGGTCCAGCTATTCTGTGTCTTGGTCCGCTTTGCCCAAAAAACATAACCTCCAGCCATAGGAGGCAGCTCTCAGGAGCGAAAACCTGCCTTTTCCTATGCCTCTTACAGAAAAAGTTCGTTGGGCCAGGCGTGCTGGCTCACGCCTATAATCCCAGCACTTTGGGCAACTGAGGCAAGAGGATTGCTGGAGCCTGGGGATTTGAGATCAGCCTGGGCAATGTCGCAAGACCCCATGTCTACAAAAAACATTTTAAAATTGAGCCAGGCATGGTGGCATAGGCCTATGATCCCAGCTACTCAGGAGGCTGAGGTGGGAGGATCACTTGAACCCAGGAGGTTGAGGCTGCAGTGAGCCATGATTGTGCCACTGCATTCCAGCCTGGATGACAGATGAGACCCTATCTCAAAAAAAAAAAAAGGGAAAGAAAAAGAAAAAGTTCTGGCCTGATCTATCAGAGGAGGGGCTGGCACAGGAGGGAGATGGAGGAGGATACAGGACCTCGCCCAGAGACTCACTAGACACCAGACAGATGCACGCACTGGGTGAGATGCAACAGAATGGGACAGGGAAGGACTGGCTGGCACAGGCTGGGGAGCGGGATGAAGCAGAAAACATTCCATTCTTTCACCTCAGCCGCTCCACTGTGCCACTCTCAAGTGACCGCGTCTCTCCAGAGCCAGTGGTAGGTCCTCTGCCTCTGCCTTGCCTGGCCTCTCATCGGCATGTAACAGGTTACCCCTTCCTTCCTCCTGGGACACCTCTTACCCCACACCCCCCGTTTTCCTCCTGCCTCCCTGGCCACCCCCTCTCGGTGTCCTTTGGGGACTCCTCTGCAGAACTTCTCAATGTTAGAATGCCCTGAACTCCACCTTCGGACTTCTTTCCCCATTCCCTCCACAGCTGTCTCGTCCACAACTTCAGATCCGCCAGACCCATGTGTGTAACTTGGTTTACCGTCTGCCTCCTGGCGTCTAGAATGGAAGCTCCTAAGGACAGGACTCTGCTTTCCTCACTGCCACGTCCCCACTCATGCAGAGCGTATCTGGCTGTATTCAGTGTTCCGTGACTGGTGAGGAAATGGAAAAGCTGCCCACCAAGCCCCACCTGGAGGTCTGACAGGCAGCCCAGCGCCCTCCCTTCTCTTCCCTTCCCTCCACCCTTGCCTCTGCGGAGTCCCCTCATCTCTCAGATGCTCAGATGGGAAATCAAGGCGCCATCCTGATGCCTCCCTTGCGTTCACGCCCCCACCAACCTTTCATCACGACCTGGGGGACCTCTTTGCAACCCGCCCACCACCCACCACTCCAGCCCCCTTCCACCCACCCACCAGCACCCAGCCACAGCCACAGCCCCCCACCAGCCTCCCTGCATCCACACCTGGCCCCACTACAGCCCGGGTGACCTTTGTGAAGCATGACTCAGCGGGTGCCTCTCCCGCTGAAAACCCACAAGCGACTTCCCGCTGCACGCAGAATGGGAGCCAGCCCCTGACAGGCATCAAGACCCTCCCAGATCGGCCCCCAGCCCGCCCCTGCCAGCATGGCCCACCTCCCCCAGCACCCTGTGCCTCTCCACACCCCCGAGCATGCAATTGACCCGTGCACATCTGCACCTGCCATTCCTTTCTCTTGGGGTTTCTCCTCCTGACCCCTCAAGCTGCAGGCAACCTCGTTGCGTTCAGCTCTCCACACAGGGAAGCGCCCATCATCCTAGCTCCGCAGCCCCCACCCCAGCCAATCACTTGCTATATATTACCCTGTTGTATATTTTCTTTTTCTTTTTTTTGAGACAGGGTCTCACTCTGTCACCCACGCTGGAGTGCAGTGGTGCAATCATAGCTGACTGCAGCCTCAACCTCCCCAGCTCGAGCGATCCTTGCACCTCGCCCCTCAAGTAGATGGGACCACAGGTGCATGCCACCATGCCTGGCTAATTTTTGTTTGCTGGTTTTTTGTAGAGCTGGGAGTCTTGCTATGTCGCCCAGGCTGGTCTCAAACTCCTGGCCTTATGTAGTCCTCCTGCCTCCGCCTCCCAAAGAATTACAGGCGTGAGCCACTGCACTCAGCAGTCTTACCGTTTTCTGTAGCGTTCTCAGTCCCCAGTGCTACCATATCTGCCTGTTTCCATCATTTTCTTCCACTGGAACGTGAGTTGCTCAGACGCTGAGATGTATCCATGGTGTTCCCTGCCATAACCATTGTAACCCCCCTGCAGGAGAGAACACTGTCTTGCATATAAGTACTCAGTAAATATTTGTTTTCTGATCCAAAAAATTAAAAAAATGAGCCCAGGGTGTGGCTCTAATCATGTTGAATAAGGGTTGGCACACACAGCAAATGCGAGTGACGCTGGTCAGTGACCCTCGTCTGGGCCAGATGAGCTCATGTGGCTTGCCCAGGGTGGGGCCGCAAAACATCCTGAGTCCAACGTGCCACCCCCCTTCCATGCCAGTGGGCACCCCGGACAGCGGGAGTCCCTGGCACAGGCCGGGGAGTGGGATGAAATGGAAAACATTCCATTCTTTGCCTTGCCTGGTCTCTCATCGGCATGTAACAGGTCACCCCTTCCTTGTCACACTGGGTGACAAGGCAGCCCTATGCCATCAGGCCCTGGCACCCCAGCTATGCAGACCAAGGAGGTTATGTTCCATCAACAGCTTTGACATGCAGCATGTGTGGCCGGCGATTTTCTGCCCCTTTCACTTTCCCCCATGGGGCGCCAGGGTCTGGCGGGAGCAGCAGTGGCTGGCGCTGTGTGGCCTCTCAGGCCTGGAGAGGCTGAGCTCAGCAAGAAACCCAAGTCAAGAAATTCACGTTCGAGGCCCAATTTCCCCAAGACCCTCGGTTTCAACCACAGAGGATGTGAAGAAAGGGAGTGTGGTGTTTATTGCCGGCACATTTAATCTACCCCAATTAAACTGGATCCTCGGCCGGGCATGGTGGCTCACGCCTGAAATCCAAGCACGCTGGGAGGTAGAGGCAGGCGGATCACCTGAGGTCGGGAGTTCAAGACCAGCCTGACCAACATGGTGAAACCCCGTCTTTAAAAAATATATATATATAAATTTTTAAAAATGAAAAAAAAATACAAAAACAAGCCAGGCGTGGTGGTGAGCACCTGTAATCCCAGCTACTTGGGAGGCTGAGGCAGGAGAATTGCTTGAACCCAGGAGGCGGAGGTTGCAGTGAGCCAAGATCGCACCACTGCACTCCAGCCTGGGGGACAGATGGAGACTCCGTCTCAAAAAATAAATAAAAATGGTGATGCCCAGGTTACCCTAAGTGGCTCTAGCTCGAAAATCACAGATTTAAAGCGAGGAAAGCCACGTTCCTAAGAAAGGTGGTATGTCACCAAATTCACAATTTTAACAGCTCCCTCCATCTTTCAAAATATGGACTCTGCCTCTGCCCCAGACCTCCAGGGACCAAGTGCTCTGCGGTCCTGTCACTAGGGTGTGGTTGCCACAGCCCTCCTGGTTCCACCCCTGTGAGGCCTCCAATTGAGTAGTCAGAGAGTGAGTGGTGACAAGGGCCCTGGGGCCGCAGGGTGCAGTGGGAGGGGAACAGGGCCTGTGTCAGAGGCCCCTGGCCTTTCTGGAAGGGCTGGCTTCCCTCAGGACCTGACCTTAAGATGATGCCAGAGAAAAGATCTAGAGTCAAGCTGAGGCCTCCTGCAGGGGAGCTGGGGTGGGGAGTGGGGCCTGCAGGGGTGTGGCGCTGAGAGGCAGCTGGAGGCTTCAAGCACCAAGCAGGGCAGGAAGTGGGGAAGGGGGTGCGGTGAACTGGAGAGGCCAAGGGCCGGAAGACCGGCGAGGAGGTCATGGCCAGAGCAAGACATCTGCGGTTTAACCAGGTTGTCGGCATCGGGGAAGGACGGAAATGGGTTTGAGAGCTGCACACAGCACCCACGAACAAGGCCTCAGGGACACGGCGCCTCCAGCCTCTGTCTGGGTGTCTACTTGCAGCCACGTGGCCTGAAGGGTGGCAGCCCCGCTAGGCGAGTGGAGATGGGTCCAGCTATCCAAGCTGCTGAACCGGGGGCTGTGAAGAAGGCCCAGCGTAACCAAGAAAGTGGGGGCTACAGCTGAAGTCTTCTCAGGGAAAAGGGGAGCAGGCACGTGGGGAGACACCTTGGGCAGGCAGAGATGAGGAGGAAGATGGCAGAGCTGGGTCGCAGGGCTGGGGAGCCACGTGGGCACACCTCCGGGTGCCGTGCAGGCCACAGCCTTGCCTGGCTTGGCTTTGTGAGTTCAGTCAAGGGCAAGCCTTCACCGTGCCTTATCGTCCTCATCTGTGAAATAAGCATCGGGAATAAAGCTCAGCGAATAAAGCTGATGTGTGTGGTATCACCCGAAATCCCGGAGGGCTCCAACAGAATACAGTAGCATCTTCCTAACACAGGGGCCTGGCATTCTCCCAAGCTGCCCCCTTGGGCTGGGTGTGGTGGCTCATGCCTATAATCCCAGCACTCTGGAAGGCTGAGACAGGAGGATCATAAGGTCAGGAGTTTGAGACCAACCTGGCCAACATGGTGAAACCTCATCTCTACCAAAAATACAAAAATTAGCCGGGCATGGTGGCACGCATCTGTAATCCCAGCTACTCGGGAGGCTAAGCTTGGAGAATTGCTTGAACCCGGGAGGCGGAGGTTGCAGTGAGCCAAGATTACACCACTGCTCTTCAGCCTGGGCACCAGAGCAAGACTCCGTCTTGGTAGGGGCAGGGGGAAACAAAAAAAAAACCCACCTGTCCTCCATGGCTGTATTCTCGGTTGGACCCCAGAATATGCCCAGGCAGTCAGCACTAGTGGCTGGCTGAGGACACTGAGATGAATTCTCCCAGGATCACACGTCCAGTGGGTGAATCACATGGTGAGGTCCCTCTCCCCAAATCCGCTGTTCTTCTGGAACTTGAGGAAGGCGTCCTTTCACCATGAATTTAAAGCCCCCGTCGCCTGCCATGGTGAGAACAGGACTCTTTTTTGCACGGCACGAACCCCTGCTAGCTCCTGGCTCCGGGCGGTGTTTGCTGCAGAATTTACAGACTGCAATAACTATTGAACACCCTATTATCCGGCTGCCTAATTAATGTAAATGATAGTTACCGTCCACACATGGAGGCGTATGTTTCTCAAAGGAGACCCTGCCAGCCGCTTGGGCCCCATTCCAGGGGCTTTTATGGTAGCAGCGCCATTCTGGCTTTGTTGAGTAAAAGGTAAGCTGTGACCCTAAATAATGAAGACAGAAGAAGGGCTAATGGGCTTGGTGAAGAAGGACCGCTCAAGCGCTGGTCCCCGAATCAGGTGACAGACCCTGCACTAATGTGGCAGGCCAGGTTTCACTAACGCAGGCCTCTATCACAATTGTTTCAGTACTGACTTGAGTGGTGACGTTAAATATTAAAAGCTGACAGAGCCAGTGCCCTGTTCAAAGACTGGAATGTAGCAAAAACCCACCAAGAGTTTCGCCCAGGCCTTTCCTGGGCCTTGAAGCCTGACGAGATAACAAAGGAATTAACAGGACCCATTTTAAGATTAAATAAGGTTTATTGGAGGCCTGAATAAACGCCCCAGACCTCCGCGAACAAGTTTACTGGGGATCTGAAGGAACTCCCCAGACCTCCATGATTTAGTAGGAGGCAAAATAAGGGTAATCACAACAGCACCTGGACCCATTTAGCTTAAGCAAATTACTGAGGCTCCAGAGGAAGATCTTCAGGACTCAGATCTTTTATAGATTAAAAGAAGTTGGCTGGGCGAGCTGGCTCACCCCTGTCATCCCAACACTGGGAGGCTGAGGCAGGCGGATCACCTGAGGTCAGGATTTCAAGACCAGCCGGGCCAAGATGGTGAATCCTCCATCTCTACTAAAAATGCAAAAAGTAGCCCGGCCTCGTGGCGGGCACCTGTAATCCCAGCTACTTGGGAGGATGAGGTGGGAGAATCACTTGAACCCAGGAGGCAGAGGTTGCAGTGAGCTGAGATTACACCACTCCACTCCAGCCTGGAAGACAGAGTGAGACTCCAGCTCAAAAAACAAATAAGCCAGGCGTGGTGGCTCACGCCTGTAATCCAAGCACTTTGGAGGCAAAGGCGGGCGGATCACCTGAGGTCGGGAGTTCAAGACCAGCCTGACCAACATGGTGAAACCCCGTCTTTAAAAAATAAATAAATAATTTAAAAAAATAAAATAAAATAAAATAAATAAAAAGAATCTCCACTGACCTTATGTGAGAAAAAGAAAAAAAAAGAAAGAAAGAACCTATGTCCAACTCAGGGCTGCTCAATCCTGGCTACCTGCTAGAATCACTTAGGGAGTTTTCAGAACACCAAAGCCCAGACTTCACCCCCCAAAGTGAATCCAGAATCCCTGGGATAGGACCTTGGCATCAGTATATGTATACTCATATACATATACATATACATATATATATACATATAGAGAGAGACAGATGGACAGGCTCTCACTCTGTCACCCAGGCTGGAGTACAGTGGTGCGATCTCCACTCACTGCAACATCTGCCTCCTGGGTTCAAGCAATCCTCATGCCACAGCATCCCAAGTAGCTGGAACTACAGATGTGCACCACCACAGCTGGCTAATTTCTTATATTTTTAGTAGAGATGGGGTTTCACCACACTGGACAGGCTAGTCTCAAACTCCCGGCATCAAGTGACCCACCTGCCTCGGCCTCCCAAAGTGCTGGGATTACAGATGTGAGCCACTGCATCCGGTCGTGGTGCTATTTTTTAAAAGGAGAGGGCTGGATGCTGGGTGGTAATAATAATAATAAGAATAATAACGTGTCCATTCCTCTGAGCTCCTGAAGTAACAGGTGCAGCCTACGAGGGGTAATTGGGGAGGATTCGTAGCCTGTGGACCCACCTGAGCTGCAGCTGCATTTCCCAGCATTTCTTTCCCTACGCAGTTCCCAATTCCCATGGGTTGGGCCACAAGAGACACTGCCTGAGATTTGGGAGACAGAAGTGATGCAGCAGCCATCTTCTCAGTGTTCTGGAGGTCCAAACCCTCCCTAGTACTCTGGGAGACTGCATAAAACGCCCACTCCATTATCCCACAGGAGGTGAGGGAGTCGGGGTATTGATCCACCAGTGCCAGTTGGTAGGGGCCGTCCCAGAAGTTGTTAATTCCCTGGCATTTCCTGATGGCCATGAGGCAGATACAGTTGCACTCTGGAGCTTTGCAGAATGCCCTCAGGTAAAAAGATGCAGAGACTTCAACCTGCAGGCTATGGGCAGGGTACTCGCAATGCCTCCTACAGAGCGCTGATTAAGTCACTACTGAGTGCTCTACAGGTAACCCCTTCAAACCTTAGCAACAGCTTCAAGAGGCAATTAGCAACGTCCAAATTCACCCATGAGCCTCTGGAGCTTCCTCCCCTCGGAAGATGGAACAGCAGGGATTTGAACCCAGGACGTCTGACTCTGAAGCCATGGCTTTCCCCAATAAAACTCCACAAATTCAGTGGGGTTATTCCAGGCTACTGCCAGGCCCTTCTAACTCCTCAAAGAAGAAAAGCTGAGAGACCCCTGAGCCACCTGCCTTTCCCGTGGTCACCCTCTGGGAGTCCTTGCTCTGGTACCCTTTGGGTGCTCACCGTGATGAGCAGTCAAGTCCTCCCCTTCTGTGACAGTGGCTTTTTGCAGTCTCTTCTCAGGAATGTTTTTCTGCAGATGCTAATGAATGACCCTTCAATTTCCCAGGAAGGGCTGCCTTTTTTTTTTTTTTATTTGAAGTGGTTTAAGATCTCTGCTCTTGATTGCAATCTTCGAAGAGCTGACACTGGCCACTTGGCTCTCATTTCTGAAGTGATGATGGAGAGGAGGGGGAGGAAAGCAAGTGGGAGAAAGTGCGTGGGCTCAGCTGGTCCATAGGAATTGCAATCCCAGGAGACAACTGACAATTCTAAGGGTAGAGAAAAGAACTGTTTTCTTTTCAGTTCTGTGAACAAGTTATCCCTGGTTTGTACCCCAATATAAGCCACACTCATCCTGCACAAATCATAACTTCTCATGTAAAGGTTTGCTACTTTTTCTCAGTGTTTTTTTTTTTTTCCATAGGGACAAAATTATTTCTAGAAGACTCATCCCTTATTTTTAATATTAAAGTCTATAGGATGGCCGGGTGTGGGGGTTCATGCCTGTAATCCCAGCACTTTGGGAGGCTGAGGAGGGCAGATCATTTACAAGGTCAGGAGTTTGGGACCAGCCTGACCAACATGGTGAAACCCCATCTCTACTGAAAATACAAACCTTAGCTGGGCATGGTGGCACATGCCTGTAATCCCAGCTACTCAGGAGGCTGAGGCAGGAGAATCACTTGAACCTAGGAGGTGGAGGTTGCAGTGAGCCAAGGTCGGGGCATTGTACTCCAGCCTGGGCAACAAGAGCAAAACTCTGCCTCAGAAAAAAAAGAAAGGAAGAAAGGAAGGAAGGAAGGGAAGGAGGGAGGGAGGGAACGAAGGAAGGAAGGAAAGAGGGAGGGAGGGAGGGAAAGAAGGAAGGAAGGAAGGAAAGAGGGAGGGAGGGAGGGAGAGAAGGAAGGAAGGAAGGAAAGAGGGAGGGAGGAAAAGAAGGAAGGAAGGAAGGAAGGAGGGAAGGAAAGAAAATGTGACTTGAGTTGGACAATTTCATAGCACAGGTAATTTTTAGGAAGTCCTTGCTTCTAAATGGCATATACCTAGCTAGTTAGATAAAAGCGTAATTGCAAAGGGAAAATAAAAGACCCATGTATCAGCCAAAAATCTCACTGTGTATTTCTAGTTTGTCTTAAAAAGATGTATTATCCAACATAAAAATTAAGAACTTAAAAATTAAAAACTTCTGGCTGGGCGCAGTGGCTCACACCTGTAATCCTAGCACTTTGGGAGATCAAGGTGGGTGGATCACAAGGTCAGGAGTTCAAGACCAGCCTGGCCAACATGGTGAAACCCCATCTCTACTGAAAATACAAAAATTAGCTGGGCATGGTGGCTCGTGCCTGTAATCCCAGCTACTCCAGAGGCTGAGGCAAGAGAATTGCTTGAACCGGGACCCTCTTAGAGAGGGTGGGGGGCACATCAGGTGGGAGTTTGCCAGGGTCTGGCCCCACCGGAAGGTTTTCCATTTCACACCAGCCCAACTCCACGTGGCCCCCCGCGGCCGGCACAGTGGCTGGGGCCGTACATTTCAGCTTCGCTCCTGAGTCCTGGACTTCTCCCGTGCCTTTTGTGTGGCTGGAAGTTTTATGGGAAGGCCAAAAAATAAAAATGAAAAACAAAAAAATATATAAATTACTCGGAAATTTGTTTTTAATTAAGCAATAAGGCTCAATGGGGCCTGGCTGCTGCCTCGTAAAGCCGCTCCCGGGGTGTGGGGAGGCATTCGGTCCAGATGAGTGCCTCAAATCAGCCCGAAATGTGATGAGATGATTACTCCCCGGAGTTCGTACAAGATGAGCTTCCCCAGTGCTGTCTTATTGCTATTATAAAAAGTCTGCAGGCAGTTGGGGAAAGGAGCCGCGATGCCGCTGGGAGAAGATGGAAACGCCAATGCTGGCTGTCAGGGCCAGAGCTCAGCCCCCCACCCTTCCTTCACCACACGTGCTCACACAGCAGAACCCATGGGTGGCCCACAGTAGAATGGAGGCTGACATCCTTCACAATAAATGGGCCCCGTACACAGGGAATAGGATGTTTCAGCTGAGACACAAGCAAGAAGGATTCGTGGGAATCTTGGAGATATTTTCTCCTCTCCTGCCAGCAGCAACCAACCATGCTTGCTCCCAGGGCAGCTCAATTCATCTCACTAATGCTACAGCCTACAAGCATGCATGGCTAGGAATTCTGAGCCTTCTCTCTCTCTCTCTCTCTCTCTCTCTCTCTCTCTCTCTCTCTTCCCCCTACCACCCCACCCCCGCCTCCTGCGCCCCCACCAGCTTTCCAGAGGAAGGAATTTTTGCTTTCTGGATCATGCATTGGCCTATCCTTCACTGTGTTGGGTCTGGATAATAAATGAAGGAAAAAGAAAACCCAAGACACTAGAGAGATGAAATTGACCTACATAATAAAGCAGCTGAGATAGAACAAGATGAGAAAGTAAGGAAATGGGACCAGGTGCGGTCGCTCACGCCTGTAATCCCAGCACTTTGGGAGGCCAAATCGAGCGGATCACCTGAGGTTGGGAGTTCAAGACCAGCCTGACCAACATGAAGAAACCCCGTCTCTACTAAAAATACCAAATTAGCTGGGCGTGGTGGTTCATGCCTATAATCCCACCTACTTGGGAGGCTGAGGCAGGAGAATTGCCTGAACCCAGGAGGCGGGGGTTTCAATGAGCTGAGATCACGCCGTTGCACTCCAGCCTGGGCAACAAGAGCAAAACTCTGTCTCAGAAAAAAGGAAAAAAAGAAAGAAAGTAAGGAAATGGAAAACTGCCCTGGCTGAGCACTGGGGAGAATTCGGGGAACTGGGGGAGAAGAATGGGGAAGAAAGGGAGTCTTGGAGAGCCATCACCATCGACAAGGAGGATGGAACAAGCAGATGCAGAAGAAGGAGTTTAAAGCATTTGCTGAGCCTTAAGAATGCGTGTTTTCTTGTGGCATTTCTTTAAGAGACATAATTTTTTTGTCTATTTTTTTTTATATATATACTTTAAGTTCTGGGATACATGTGCAGAATGTGCAGGTGTGTTACATAGGTGTACACGTGCCATGGTGGCTTGCTGCAGCCATCCGGTCATCTACGTTAGGTATTTCTCCTAATGTTAGTCCTCCTCACTCCCCCCACCCCACTGCTATCTCTCCCCTAGCCTCCCAGCTCCCCAACAGGCCCTGGAGGTGTGATGTTTCCCTCCCTGTGTCCGTGTGTTCTCATTGTTCAACACCCACTTATGAGTGAGAACATGTGGTGTTTGGTTTTCTGTTCTTGTGTCAGTTTGCTGAGGACAATGGTTTTCCGCTTCATCCATGTCACCAAAAAGGACATGAACTCATCCTTTTTTATGGCTGCATAGTATTCCATGGTGTATATGTGCCACATTTTCTTTATCCAGTCTGTCATTGATGGGCATTTGGGTCGGTTCCAAGTCTTTGCTATTGTAAACAGTGCTGCAATAAAACATACGTGTGCATGTGTCTTTATAATTGAATTTTTTATAATCCTTTGGGTATATACTCGGTAATGGGATTACTGGGTCAAATGGCATTTCTACTTCTAGATCCTTGAGGAATTGCCACACTGTCTTCCACAATGGTTGAACTAATTTACACTCCCACCAACAGTGTAAAAGTGTTCCTATTTCTCCACATCGTCTCCAGCATCTGTTGTCTCTTGATTTTTTAATGATTGCCATTCTAACTGGCGTGAGATGGTATCTCAATGTGGTTTTGATTTGCTTTTCTCTAATGACCAGTGATGATGAGCTTTTTTTCATATGTTTGTTGGCTGCATAAATGTCTTCTTTTGAGAAGTATCCAGAGTACAGACTTATAAGTATTTTCAATTACTTTGTGATGTAGCTCAATCCTTCTCTGACTACAATACACACAGGGACTAAGCTACTTGAAATCCTGATTATATTTGGATTAAACTAGCAAGCATGGGCTGGGCTCCATGGCTCACACCTGTAATCCCAACACTTTGGGAGGCTGAGGTGGGTGGATTACCTAGGCTGGGAGTTCGACACCAGCCTGACCAACATAAGGAAACCCTGTCTCTACTAAAAATACAAAATTAGCCAGGCATGATGGCGCATGCCTGTAATCCCGGCTACTCGGGAGGCTGAGGCAGAAGAATAGCTTGAACCCGAGAGGAGGAGGTTCCAGTGAGCCGAGATGGTGCCACTGCACTCCACCCTGGGTGACAGAGCAAGACTTTGTCTCAAAAACAAAACAAAACAAAAAAATAAACGGGCAGGGCGTGGTGGCTCATGCCTGTAATTCCAGCACTTTGGGAGACTGAGGCGGGTAGATCATGAGATCATGAGATCGAGACCATCCTGGCTAACATGATGAAACCCCGTCTCTACTAAAAATACCAAAAATTAGCCGGGCGTGGTGGTACGTGCCTGTAGTCCCAGCTACTCGGGAGGCTCAGGCAGGAGACTCGCTTAAACCCCGGAGGCAGAGGTTGCAGTGAGCCGAAATGGTGTCACTGCACTCCAACCTGGGGGACGGAGAGAGACTCTGTCTCAAAAAAAAAAAAAAAGTTTCAGGTCAAGCATGGTGGCTCAAGCCTGTAATCCGAGTGTTAGCAGCGGAAGTTATCCAAGTTCCCCAGGACCAAAATGTTTCCGCGGTGAATGCCAGTGGGTCTGCAGCAGCCTCAATTCTTGCCTCCTCAGCAGAAAGAATTCGACTGAGGGGCAGAATGCAGAAGAAAAAGGCCAAAGCAAGTTTCGGAGCTGGAGTGGAAGTTTATTAGAGCAGGCGCAAAAGGAAGGAAAACACACTCGGACGTGGCCCAAGCAGGCGACTTGAAGGACAAGTGCGGGGTGTGACCTTTTGACTTGGAGTCTTACACGTGCGCACACCTGGGGTCTTGCATCCCTCCTCTCCCGACGCTTCCCTTGGGGTGGGCTGTCCACATGCGCACTGGCTTACTAACGCTTGGGAGGGGAGCATGCGCAGTGTGTTTACGGGAGTTGTGCGCATGCTCACTTGAGACGTCCTCACCTTACCAATCCAGCATTTCCAGGCGAAGGTTAGACCCGTTAAACGCCGCCATTTTGTCTCTTAATATGTGTACTTGAGCCCAGTTGCGCAACTCCTGAGATCTTATCGGGAAGCTGCTAATCACCAGCGTCTGATTTTTTCTATCTATTGGGAGACTGCCTTTTTCTGGCACTGGCTGCGATGGGTTTTTATTTGAGAGACAGTGTAACAACCGCCTGACCATCACGTGATGGTCGCCTGACATTCCTGGTGGGGTGGGGTCTTCTCCTGCCCTGCTTGTGTCTGACTAGCCACCCACCCTAACACCAGCACTGTGGGAGGCTACAGTGGCAGGATCACTTGAGCCCATGAGTTCAAGACCAGCCTGGGCGACAAGGTGAAACCCCATCTCTTAAATAAATGAATAAATAAGTAAAACTTTGCAAATTTCTAATTATCAGTTTTTAGCCAAAACAAATTCCTTTTTCACTTTTTTACCAAAGGTACCTTCCTACTTCATAAGATTCAGAACCACTCCTAAAGACATGTCAAAAAAAAAAAAAAAAAAAAGGAAAGGACTGGGCATAATGCCTAATGCCTGAAATCCCAGCACTTTGGGAGGCCGAGGTGGGAGGATTGCTTGAGCCCAGCAGTTCGAGACCAGCCTGAGCAACATAGGGAGACCTCATCTCTACAAAAAAAAATTAAAATTAGCTGAGCATGGTGGAGTGCACCTTTGGTCCCAGCTACTTGGGAGGCTGAGGGATGAGGATCACTTAAGCCCAAGACTTAAGCCCAAGTGATCCTCTCCCCTCAGCCTCCCAAATAGCTGGGACCAAAGTAGTGAGCCATGATTGTGCCATTACACTCTAGACTGGGCAACAGAGCAAGACCCTGTCAGAAAAGGAAGAAAGGAAGAAGGAGGAGAAAAAGAAGAGGATGAGGAGGAGAGGAAGAAGAAGAGGAGGAGGCAGGAAGATGAGAAGGAGAAGGAGGAGGAGAAAAGAAGAAAGGAGGTGGAGGAAGGAGGAAGAGGAGGAGGAGGAAGGAAGAGGAAGAAGGAGGAAAAGGGGGAAGAGGAGAAAAGAAGAGGAAGAAGGAGGAGGAAAGAAGAAGGAAGAAGAAGGAGAAGGAAGAGGAAGAAGAAGGAAGAAAAGGAGAACAGAAGGAAGAAGGATCAGCGGTGGCAGCAGTGGTGGAGGAGGAGGAGAAGAGGAAAGGAGAGTTTCAGTAGCTGTAAACTGGGTACAAGCCACATCTCTGCAGCCATATTCTCTAGGGGCTCAGCTTCTCGGCTAACCATCTACACACAAAGGCTCAAAAGTCCTGGATCTCCCCACAGACAGGAAATCAGAAGCTGTGCGTGGAAAAGGATCAATAACAAATGGATACCCCCAAAAGTCAAAGGTCACACAAATACCAAACCAAAAGGGACTCCTGGGCTGCATTCCCAGGAAAGCAAATCCAGGCCATGTCAGAGGGAGCCTGGAATTTTAGCTAAGCTACCCACAGAGGGCAGTTTAGCAGACAAAAGGATTGTAACTTTGTTTTAAGTGAGATTTTTGCTCTTTAATTTAGCCAAGAGAGTTGCTAAAGCTAGCCATAACACTATATGTATCTTCCTTTAATCTTCCCATAAATACAAATAAAGCAATTGTTTAGAATGAGAGATCTCTAATTTTTTTTAAGATTTGGGAGTCTTTCTCTTTGAAAGGATCCATCTTTTGGCCACTAATTAGAATTTCCAAGATTGTACTTCTTCCAATAGTGACTCAGCCCAATAGCCTCTTCATGGAAATGCCGGGGTGTGATTTTCCAGGTTTAAAACAAGAAGTTTCCTGGAGAAGGCAATATCAAAGTTTTCCCCCAAAACAAATTCACCCATAGGAATAGTCTAAGGTAGAGAAATACTTTTTCTTTGAGATAGAGTCTTGTTCTGTCACCAGGCTGGAGTACAATGGCATGATCATAGCTCACTGCAGCCTCAAACTCCAGGGCTTAAGTGATCCTCCCAACTCAGCCTTCCAAGTAGCTGAGACCACAAGTGTGCGCCACTATGCCTGGCTAATTTTTTTAATATTTTGTAGAGACAGGATCTTGCCATGTTGCCCAGGCTGGTCTCAAACTCCTGGCCTCAAGTGATCCTCCCACCTCTGCCTTTCAAAGTGCTGGGATTACAAGCATGAGCCACTGTACATAACCACAAAAGATTCTTGTTGTCACAGATGGTTAAGGATGGTGTTTGCATATAAGATGCCTCCAGTAACCCACAAATTTGTGGAGGACCACCAGTCACAAATTTGTTAATCTGTGAAACCAGGCAGGCCCTCCTGGTACTGAGTTTTCCCAGGACTAACCAGGCAACAAGGGTTGAGACAAAAGAAGCCACCTAGGGATGGGTCTCCCTCCCTCCCTCCCTCCCTCCCTCCCTCTCCCTCTCTCTCTCTCTCTCTCTCTTTTTGAGGCAGGATCTCTCTCTGTCACCCAGGCTGGAGTGCGGTGGCGTAATCTCAGCTCACTGCAGCCTGTCTTCCAGGCTCAAGTGATTCTCATACATCAGCCTTCAGTGCAGCTGGGATCACAGGTGTGTGTGCACCATCACTGCCAGCTAATTTTTGTATTTTTAGTAGAAACGGGGTTACGCTATATTGGCCAGGCTGGTCTCGAACTCCTGGCCTCCAGTAATCTGCCTGACTTGGCCTCCCAAAGTGCTGGGATTACAGGCATGAGCCACCGTGCCCAATCAGGCTGGGATCTCTTGAGATAAACTTTCCTGAGAGCTTGATGCATTCAGAACAAGGTATGTGCTGCTTAAAACCTTACATGTCAGGCAGGGCGAGATGGCTCACGCCTGTAGTCCCAGCACTTTGGGAGGCTGATGCGGTCGGATCACAAGGTCAGGAGTTCCAGACCAGTCTGGCCAATGTGGTGAAACCCCATCTCTACTAAAAAATTAAAAAATTAGCCAGACATGGTGGCGCACACATGCAGTCCCAGCTACTCAGGAGGCTGAGGCAGGAGAATCACTTGAACCCTAGAGGCAGAGGTTGCAGTGAGCCAAGATTGTGCCACTACACTCCGGACTGGGGATTAGAGTAAGACTCTGTCTCAAAAATTAAAAAACCAAAAAATTAAAAATATAAAAATCTTACATGTCTGGGATTTCCAGCCATTTTCAGACTGGCCACCTAACATGACCTATTAATCTCAGCCCCCAGAGGCAAAGACAAGACCAAGTGGACTGTTCCCACTTGGTCATAAGTCAAGCTCTGAAGAACATTAAACAAGATGAGAAGGAACCTCATCTGGTTTTTATTTTGCAGACCTACAGCGAAGTTTATACGCCAGTCCGACCAGAACGACAAACTGACCGGTCTGCAGAGCTGGCTGGAGTAAAAAGCTTGTGGGGTTCTGCACTGTGTCTCCGCATTGTCAGAGACCTTTGAACCAGAGCGACTCCATCTTGAATAGGCCCTGGGTAAAATTAGGCTGAGACCCCTGGGCTGCATTCCTAGGAGGTTGAGGCATCCTTAGTGACAGGATGAGATAGGAGGTTAGCACAAGATACGGGTCACAAAGAACGTGCTGGTAAAACAGCATGCGGTGAAGAAGCTGGCCAAATCCCACCAAACCAAGATGGCGCCAAAGGTGACGTCTGGTCGTCCTCACTGCTCATTATAAGCTAGTTATAATACATTAGCATGCTAAAAGACACTCCCACCAGCACCATGACGGCTTACAGATGCCATGGTAACGTCAGGAAGTTACCCTATATGGTCTAAAAAGGGGAGGTGCCCTCAGCTCCAGGAATGGCCCATTCCTTTCCCAGAAAACTCATAAATAATCCACCCCTTGTTTAGCATGACATTGATCAATAACCATAAAAATAGACAATGGCAGTCCTCAGCACTGCCCTGCCTGTGAAATAGCCATTCTTTATTCCTTTACTTTCTTTTTTTTTTTTTTTCAGTCAGAGTTTCACTTTTGTTACCCAGGATGGAGTGTATTGTATGATCTTGGCTCACTGCAACCTCCAACTCCCAGTTTCGAGCGATTCTCCTGCCTCAGCCTTCTGAGTAGCTAGGATTACAGGCACCAGCCACCACACCGGCTAATTTTTGTATTTTTAGTAGAGATGGAGTCACTGTTAAAACGCCCACCTGAGCCTCCCAAAGTGCTGAGATTACAGGCGTGAGCCATGGCGCCCGGCCTTAATTGATTGTTCAAAATGTTGAATCAGCCTTGAATTCCTAATATAAACCCAACTTGGTCACTGTGTGTTATCTTTTAAAATATTGCTAGGTTTAATATGCTAATCTTTTGTTGAGGATTTTTGCATCTAAGTTTATGAAGGATGTTGTTCTGTAGTTTTCTTTTCTCATATTGTCTTGTTCTGATTTTGGTATTAGAGTAATGCTGGTCTCATCAACTTTTCTGGAAGAAATTTTGAAGAATTGTTATTAATTTCTTCCTTTAATGTTTGGTAGCATTCATCAGTGACACCGTCTGGCACGGAGCACTTCCTTCTTGTTGTTGTACGGTTTTTACATGCAAAATAACTTCTTTAATACTTATAATACTTTTCAAGATATCTCTTTATTCTCAAGAAAGTCTAATGGTTTGCATTTTTCAAGGAATTGGTCCATTTCATCTAAGTTGTCAAATGAATGGACACAGATTTATTCATAGTATTTCTTTATTTTTTTTAATGTCTATAAGGTCTGTAGTGATATTCCCTCTTTCATTCCTGATATTACTAATTTGTGTTTTCTCTCTTTTTTCTTCATCAGTCCAAGCAGAGGTATATAAATTTTATTAATCTTTTCAAAAATCCTGATTTGAGATTTTTTTTTGATGTTTTTCAGTTTTCCGATTTTATTGATGTCTACTCCAATTTTTATTATTTCTTTTTCTCTAAATACTTTGGGTTTAATGTCTTCTTTTTTAGCCCATTTGTTTCAAGGTGGAAACTCAGAGGATTGATTTGAGGCCTTTTTTCCGTTCATTGCAGAAGCATTTACCATTATATCATTCTCACCTCCTGGAGAATGATATAATCATGGGGACACTTGCTCCCAAGGTAGAAGTTTGCTCTTTGTCCAGTTTCTCAGGATAAAAGACAGCTTCAGCCTTCCAAGGATTGTAAGCAAGGAGGTTTTATGGGGAGTTTATGAAGATGCTGCTGGAGTTTGTCATAAGAAACAGGAATAAAATGCATCGTGAAAAAGACAGTGATTTTTATGTCTCAAGAAAATGTCCCTGGGCCAGGTGCGGTGGCTCACACCTGTAACCCTAGCACTTTGGGAGGCCGAGGTGGGTGGATCACCTGAGGTCAGGAGTTCAAGACCAGCCTGGCCATCATGGTGAAACCCTATCTTTAAAATAAATAAATAAATAAA
>NW_016107576.1:6078026-6105768 GCF_001604975.1 Cebus imitator | reverse complement strand
AAAAATTAAAAAAAAAAAAAAGAAAACATCCCTAAGATGTGAAGACAAGGTGTATGAAAGCTCTCCCATCAGCTGGAGAGGACAGAGTGAGGGGTGGGGAGACAGAAGGCAAAGGTGAGGAAGAACAAAGGTGGGGAATCTAGAGGCTTAAAAGCTGTCTAGAGATTGAAGTCTTGCGTGATGGGAGAAGGGCACTCAAACCTGGGTGGCACAGCGAGATTCCGTCTCAAAAAAACAAAACCAAAAAACTAATGTTCGTAACCATTGCAGTAGAAATCTTTTCAAAATGCCCCACATTGTATGGCTTTGAGACGCGGTGTCTTCAGCATGTTACCGTATTGATAAAGAAAGCAGCATTTAGGCTAGGTGCAGTGGCTCACACCTGTAGTCCCGGCACTTTGGGAGACTAAGACAGGAGGATCACAGGAACCCAGGTGTTCGAGACCAGCCTGGCCAACATAGTGAGACCTGGTCTCTACAAAACATGTTTTCAATTAGCCAGGTGCAACGGTGCATGCCTGTAGTTCCAGCACTTTGGGAGGTAAAGGTGGGAGAATCACTTGAGGTCAGGTGTTCAAGACCAGCCTGAACAACATAGACCACTCTGTCCTCAACATCTCTACCCAAAATTTAAAAAGTTAGTTGGGTGCAGTCATATGAGCCCATAGTCTCAGTAATTCAGGAGGCTGAGGCAAGAGGATCGCTTGAGCTCACGAGATCGAAGCTGCAGTGAGCCATGATTGCGTCACTGCACTCCAGCCTGAGTGACAGAACAAGACCTCATCTCGAATACATAAATAAATTGAAATAAAACAAAAATAATTTTTTGAAAAGAATGCAGCACGTAGTAGTTTGGGAATCAGACAAATTTAGGGTCAGTTTCAAAATCTGCCCAATCTAAAGATTAGGACCTCTTTGTTTCCTTTTTTTTTTTTTTTTAATTTGTTTTCCCAGCTTTTTGTTTTGAAAACTTTGAAGCCATCAGAACCGTTGTAAGAAAAGTTCAACAAATAGCCAGAGATCAGAGATTGGCCAACTTCAGCCCACAGCCTGGTTTTGTATGAGCTAAAAATGGTTGTTAACTTTTGTAAATGGTTGGGAAATAAAAAGAATTTTTCATAGCGCACGAAAATTATATGAAATTCAAACACCACTGTCCGTGACATTAAGCCACTCGTGTAAGTACTGCCTGTGGCTACTTTTGCTTTGCAGCGGTGCAGTTCAATAGTTGGAGTTGAATCATTGCCACAGAGATCCTGGATCTCACAGCCCAAAATACTTAACAATTGGCCCTTTACAGAAAAAGAAAACTCCTGACCCCTGTTTACCAATTGTTAATATACTGCTTCATTTGCTTTCTCTCTCTCTGGCTGGAACGTCTGTGTTCACCCCTAAATATTTCTGTGCCTATTTCAGTTTCTTAAACCGCAAGTTGGGAATGATAGCTTAGTGTGGGAAGAGATAAGATAACATACAGTGTTTAGCACACAGTGCTTGGCATGTAGACAGAACTTAATAAACGATCCAAAAAAAATTCCTGGCAGTGAGCACAGAGATGGGTGCCAGAATCCCTAACTTGAAAATCCGGAGCCTGCTGCTTTCCTGAAATCCGGGTTCCTGCAGTCTGGAAGCCAGCTTTTCCTCCGAAACGGTTTCTTTCCCAAGGAGTAGCAAAAGCCTTGGAGAAACCTCATTCTTTCCACAGCTTGTGGCTTCGCTGACTCAACTTCTGCCTGCCCCTGAGTCACAAGTTTTTCCTCTCTTTTTTGGAGGAGTGAGGCCCTCCACCCTCCACCCAGCTGTCCCCACGCACAGCCAGCACCGCTGGGAAGTGGGTGGACAGCTGGGAGACCAGTGCTGCCTCCAGGGGTTTCTCAGAGCACCACTCACATCCAAAGCTGGAAGGAAGGACAGATGAGGAGACTGAGGTCCAAGTGGACCTTGGACCAGCAGCAGGACAAGGCTAGGAGGGTTCTCCTGATTGGGGGACCAACACATGTGCATCCTCCCTCTAGTTTCCCAGTCATGAAAAGGCTTCCCTCTCCCAAGACCTCCTCTGTACAGGCATGCTGTTAGATGCCAGGACACCGTCATAAACGAGACAGCCCTGCCTCCCCAGGGAACGGGCTTCCTTCCGAGTCTCACGGCCACCTCCACCTCAACCAGGGCCTACCCCCCATGAGAAGCAGCCCCTTGCCAGGGAGGTGGTAGACCTGGCACTGAGCAGTCATGGATCACAGCCTTGGAGGCTCAGCTTTAAGTCCCCCTCCACCCGCTGGTGACAAGCAGTGTGTGTACACTCAAGGTGGCATTTCCGAGCGTCCCAATGGCACCACTGACCCTCCTGGTTATGACTCAGCTTGTGGGATCTCAGATCTTGTGTTTTCTGCTCTGTGTTGTGGCAGCCTGGCTACACCTTCGGAACTTGTATACCCAAACGTATGTTCAACCGGAGGTACAAAAGGGGGTATGGCATCCCAAGGGGGAAAGCAGAGGGAGTGTGGGGACCAGTGTGGAGGGCAGAACACAGGGCCTCTCTAAAGAGAACCCACACTCTCAAATCTTCTGATTTAAGAGAAGCTGAAGATCCTGATTTTTATGTGAACTCTCCCCATAGCTAATGTTCACTGCAATGCATTTTTAAAAGGTTTAAGCACTTTGAAAGCCAACAGACATCATTTGGGTCTAGTGGGGTTCAGGATTACTTACCAGATGGTGGCTTCTGTTGAATCTCATAAATGCTGTCCTTGCTGATGAGGACAATGGTAGCAGGTGGGTGCCGTGAGGTGGTGGTGGGGAGGGGGTTCCCCAAGGCCACTGCTGGTGGCCCTCTCACTTGCCTGTCTCTTCCCTCCTCCTCCTTCCCTCCCTTGCTCCCTGTCCCTTCCCTTCTCAGCTGGGAGAGGCCGGTCACCAGCACTGGGCCCACCTCACAGCCTCGCCCATACCCCCCAGGAGAGCAGGCACCTCTTCTAGCTGCGTCCCCATGGCCCTGCAGCCCATCAGCCCTCCTCCTGTTCTGCTCCCCTCCCACCCTGTCCTGGCCCCGCAGGCACTGCCCTGGCCTGAGCCAGCCCCTCTGGGGTGCCCAGGTGGGGTTCTATTTGGCAAGACAACCTGCATCTATGTGACAGGCACAGAGTGCATTTCTCCATGCACTGCCCATTCTCAGCACGCGGGTTGCAGGGGTGAACCAGAAGAAAATCCTGCCTGAATGAGAAGAAATTATCATCTGGCCCGTGGGACTCACAGCCTGGGTGGGAGGCAAGCCACCAGCATGACTTGTTTATGAGCATTCCACAGAAGCCACAGCCTGGGAGGCAGCCCTGAACCTCCTCAGGAGAGGATTCCGGGTTGGGAGAGATGCTTTGCAAAGTCACAAACACGGGTGACTGTGGAGGGAGATGGGGTGGAGGCAGGGAACCGCTGTGAGTGGCCAGGGCAGCCTCCCTGAGGAGGTGACAGTTTGAGGCCTGATGGAGGGAGAAGCAAAGGCCTGGGGCTTTGAGGAACAGGAAGAAGCCCGTTTGAGAGAAGCTGTGGGGAAGAGTCCAGGAAGAGCCAGGGAGGCCTGGGGCGCTGAAGCCTGGGAATTTCCTTCTGAGCCGCACAGGAGGCTCCGGCGCTTTTGGGCCAGGGGTGACAGAACCTGCTGCTAGTGCTGGAGCTGTGTGATGGGCACCGGGGTCCCCTGGACTATTCTCTTTCCTTCAGTTTGAAATTTTCCACTATAAAAAAATTTAAAATAGGCCAAGTGTGGTGACTCACTCACTGCTGAAATCACAGCACTTAAGTAGGCCAAGCCAGAGGATCAATTGAGGTCAGGGGTTCGAGACCAGCCTGGTAAACATAGTGAGACCCTCGTCTCTACAAAAATACAAAAAGTAGCCGGTCCTGGCGGGCTAATTCTCCTGGGGTCAGGATGATTTCTGTGCAGGCTGCAGTGAGCCGTGATCGCGCCACTGCACTCCAGCCTGGGCGAGAGGGAGATCTGGTCTCAAAAAAAAAAGTTTATAAAATTCTGCCGCATTTTCATATTACGACAGCTGGGGGTGACTGTGTCGTGAGGCCCTCCGGAGGCACCAGAAGGCACGAGCCTCCCACCGCCCCCCTTCCCCGCCGAGCCCCGCAGGTCTCGCAGTCGCCGGCGCCCCCACCCCATCCCCGCCCAGGGCCAGGCTCGCAGTCCCAGCGGGTGACAGACGCCGCACTCCGCGTGCGGCTGCAGCGGACGGAAAGGGAGGCGGGGCGGGGCCGGGGGGGGCTCAAACACCGGCGCCAGCCCCCGCCCAGTCCCGGACCCGCTGAGCGCCCCAGCTCGGGCGCCCTCCGGGAGGCACGCCCAGGCCCCGCCCCTCCCGCGCCCCGGGCTCCGATTGGCCTAGCCGCCGCGGGGGCGTGTCCGGCGGGGAGTGGGCGGGGACCTGAGTGGCGCCGGGTGGCCTAGGACGGGCGGGAGGCGGCGGCGGTGCGGATTCGCGGGGTGGCTTCGGGGCTCCGGGCGCGGGCCCGGCGCTGCAGGTGAGTTCTCCACCGTCCTCCGGCCGGGCTGCGGGGCGCGGGGCGGGCCCCGGAGGCGAGTCCCCCCATCCCCACCCCCGGGGCAGGCGAGCTCCCTCCGGCCGCACCATCTGGGTGGCTCCCGGGCGGGCGGGGCGCGGCGGCGCGGCGCCGCGGACTCTGGCCGGAGAAGAAGCCGGGGAACGGCGATCCTGAGCGGCTTGCGGGGTGGGCGCGGCAGGGAGCCTGGGGAGAGCGAGGGAGAGCAGGCAGGGGCCAGAGGAGCCGAGGCGGAGTTCCCGTGGAAGCGCGCAGGTGTAAGCTGGTGGGAGTGAGGGGTTCGCGGGCGGCCCGGGGCTGCAGGGGCCTCAGCAAGCCTGGTTGCCGGTGGTGTTTTCAGGAGTTTTGGTCTCGTGCGGCCGCCAGGCCTCTCTTCTCAGTCCCAGTCTGCAGTCTGGAGGCCTGGATGGGACCACTGTCCCCCTGGGCAGGGAGGTGTTGTAAGTGGATCAACACTTTCGGGGCGCTGGGGAGGGGGCGTTGGGGTCCCAGTTCCTCTGGAGCAGTTGAGTTTGGTGGGAGCTGTCAAGGGAAATAGATTCGGGCATGGTTGCGGTCTCAGAGAGGAAACTATTGAGCAGACCTGCAGAGAGAGGCGGCCTGTAATCTCCTCCTTTCTGGCTTCCCCAACACCAGACAGGTTGTGTAGGATAGAGGTGTGGTCAGCCCCTTTGCAAGTGGGAAAGCAGAGGTTCCGAGTCACCCTGCAGCCCAAGGGGAGCACCCCTTTGGAAATTGAACACAGCTGGTATCTCCCAGCCAGAGAAGGTCAGAGGCCAAGGAGGTGGGTGGGGAGGTAGTCCCCTAATGCGCTGGGATCGTCCTCTGCACAGCGTCATTCCCAGTGGAGTCTGTGTGAGCCTAGGTGAGTCTGACTTCAGCCTTCGTCCCTGCACATGTCAGCCCTCAGGGCTGCCAAGATACAGGCCAGGCGCCCGGGGGAGCTAGGGGACCTACCCAATCCAGCCCACCTGAGGAAGGAAGGGGGCTTGGCTGGTGTGGCTTGGAGGGTAGGACAGCCCAGCGAAGCTGAGGGACCTGCCAGGGACGGGCTGGGCATCAGGCATTTGGAGCACAGGCAACACCCGCTGGATGTGATTTCTGGAGTTCTGATTTTGTCTCTGGTTGAGTGCAGCCTTCCGCAGCTCATAGCTATTTTGGAACCAGGCTTCCTGATCACTCAGCAGGGACCTTGGGGAGGGACTTTGATGTGATGGAAGTACCTTCCCCAAGGGGGCTTTTGTGAGGATTTAGTGAACTAATGCACGTAATATGCTTAACTTTGAGCCTGATGAGCGCTAAGCACTCCGTTGGAGGCACTTCCAGTTTTGCTTTGCTTTGTTTTTCCTATTACTGGTCTCTTCCCGGAGGAGGGCCTTCCAGGAATCACAGGGCTAGACAGAGCCAAGGGGCGGCCCCTCTGGAGGGAGAGGAGGCTTGAGGTCTGCAGGATGGTCCCTGCCGGCCCTGCGACTTCATCTGTCCCCATAGCCCCATCGCTCCTTCCTCTGTGGCCTGACTTCACCCTCTCCACCTTGAGCTGCTCCCCAGGACTGGAGCTGTGCCCCTAGGTCTTTGCACGGCTGGCTTCTTCAGGCTGGAGTGAGGTCACTTCCTCCCAAGGCCTTCCCTGACCTCCACTGTCACCCCAGCCCCGGCCCTGCTGGGCGCACCAGTCTTTTTCTTCCCTACGTTTAGCACTGGCTCTCAGAAAAGACCTTGTTAATGTTCTTCCAGTCTCACTGGGAGGAAGTGTGCATTCCTGAAGGGCCTGGTCCCCAGCTCCCTGCTGTAACCTCCCAAAGTGTCTGGCACACAGTAGGTCTCATAAATACTTGGAAAATGAAATCAGGCAGGCTTGGAAGCAGGGTGGGCCCTCGTGGGGCCCAGATCCCTGCAGGGAAGGAGGACCCCGATCTGGAAGTCAAGGGAAAGTCCAAAGGGCTGAGCTGCTCCCAGAACTCTAATTCCCTTAGCAACCCTGGCCCTGCACGTCCCTGAGCAGTGTCCCCATGTGTAACCCAAGGTGAAAGAGTTACAGCCCTCCACCCCTGCCCCGCCACCCCCTGCCCAGCTCCTACTTTCCCGGGCTACCATATTGGGGCCCCACACATCTCTCACCGAGTAGGGGAGAGGACAGGCGACTCCCATCAGGCAGAGCCCTGCGTGGCCTGTTCAGCGTGCCCTGCAATGTGTGCGTTACACATTTTACAACGTGACGTGGTGTAGATCAGGGGTTGGCAAACCTTCTCTGTCAAAAGCTGGTAGCAAATAGTTTCGGTTTTACCAGCCATAGTGCCTGTGTCCCACATGGCTGTCTTTCGGTAAAATTGGACCTAGAAAAGCTGGCAGTGGCTCAGATTTGGTGTAGCGCTCCAGCCCCTGCTGTTGATCACATATCACACCTGGGCTGCCACCTACAGAACCTGGCTTCACGGCTTCCGCAGGCACGCGGTGGGTCTCAGGATGTGGCTCCCAAGCCATCATGCTCCTGTGAGCACCTCCAGCCCCTCTGCAGGCAGTGGGATCACTGAGCCTGAGAGCCCCTATGCCTCTGAAACCTCAAAAAAGGACACGGGTCTGTTCGTTGCCTGGTCCCCCAGTTTTACTGCCCCTGTGCCGCGGCCTCCCATCTACCAGCAGCCCTAGGGCCACACTGGGGCCAGCACAGGCACTGTCTGAGGCCCAGAGGCTGCCAGGAAGCTCTGTCGCCAACATCTTCCCAAGGCAGGCCGACCCCAAATGAGCAGGGACGGGGCTCAGCTTTCTCCTCCCCTGTGCTAAGGGAAGGAGGTTCATTTCCCTGGTGAGAATGATAAAAGAGGATTCCCAGCTGGGTTCAGTGGCTCATACTGTGATCCCAGCACTTTGGGAGGATGAGGAGGGAGGAGCGCCTGAGGCCAGGAGTTCAAGACCTATCTAAGCAGCATAGTGAACCCTCACCTCTTCAACAAATTTAAAAATTAGCCAGGCATACTAGTGCATGCCTCTGGTCCCAGCTACTCGGGAGGTAGAGGCGGGAGGCTTTCTTGAGCCCTGGAGTTTGAGGCTGCAGTGAGCCCTGATTGCGCCACTGCACTTCAGCCTGGGCAACAAAACAAGACAAAAACGAGGTCTCAAAAAAAAAAAAAAAAGAAAAAAAGCATTTCCCATTTAACTCTGGGCTGCTGTATTTGTCAAGAAAAACTTACGGGCCAGGTCAAACTAGGGTGTGGAGTTATGGTCACGAAGAGAGGGCGAACATGCCGGGGCAGCCCCCAGGAGGATGTTGTCTGCCCTGCCCCTCGCCCAGCCTGGGACCCTCAGCAGATTCACAAAGTGGGGCACATGTGAGCCCCTGGCTGCCCCAGTGTGGGGTCAGTTCTCAGCCCAGCCCCTTTCATCGCCACCAGATGCCCCTCCTCGCCCTTCCTGGTTCACATTTTGCCACCAGCAGCTGGACACTGGCCATAAGGGCCTAGAGGAGGTCTGTGAGTCACCGGTGTGGGGGGGGCAGAACAGCATCGAGGTCCCATGTTGAGTGTTCTGAGCTCCCTGCACAGGCTGCAGAGTTAGTGTCAGGCTTCTCCTCTCTGCTGGCTGGGTCCAGAGTGGACTGGGCACTCCTGCCTGCAGCTGTCTTCTGCCTGGGTCCAGGGTGGACTGGGCACCCTGCCTGCAGCTGTCTTCTGCCTGGTGCTGCTCCTTCCCTTCCTTTGTGTTGTCCATTTGCTGGCCCCAGTCTCCCGAGCTCAGCGAGCTTCCAGGGTTGACGGGGGGCTACCTGCTCTCTGGGCACAAAGCCCACCTGCCTCGGCTACTGAATGTGTGAGGCTTTGGTCTACAGTCTCAGGATTGGGTTTTCGTCCTGTTTTGCCAGTGGCCTGACTTCTCAGCACATGTGGCCTTGCCTCTTCGGGGCTCCTGACATCCCCAGCAGGTGCCCAGACCCGGATGCCATGCGGTCACCCTGCCAGGCCCAGCCAGGTGTCCCATCCTGAGACCTGCTCAGCGGCCCCCAGACCATGGAGCCCAGGACTCCATCTAGACACTGGCCTGTAATTCTTTTCTTTTTGAGGACCTTAAAATTAGAAGAAGAAATTCATGTTCCCATTTCTTGAAATTGACAGGTATTTGGATTTCAGTCATGTTTACTGCTGCCTTTTTCTAATTAAAAAAATGAAACATTGTAGACGAAGGTGAAATCCAATCTGAGTCCCCCATTCCTGGTTGCATCTAGGTCCTCTCCCCAGGCCACTTTCTCCCGTGTCTTTTTTTTTTTTTTTTTTTTTTTTTTTTTTTTTTTTTTTTTTTTTTTTTTTTTTTTTTTTTTTTTTTTTTTTTTTGTTGAAAAATATAAATCTTTTTGTTAACCATCCTAACCACTTTCAAGTGTACAATTCAGTAGTGTTAAATATATTCCCATTGTTGTGAAACAGATCTCTAAAACTTTTTTTTCCCCCCGAGACAGAGTCTCACTGCGACGCCCAGGCTGGAGTGCAGTGGCGTGATCTCGGCTCACAGCAACCTCCGCTTCCCAAATTTAAGCAATTCTCCTGCCTCAGCATCCTGACTAGCTGGGACTACAGGTATGCGCCACCATCCCCAGCTAATTTTTGTATTTTTAGTAGAGACAGGGTTTCACCATATTGGGCAGGCTGGTCTTGAACTTCTGACCTCAAGTCATCCACCCGCCTCAGCCTCCCAAAGGGCTGGGATTAAAGGCGTAAGCCACCATGCCTGGCCTCTAAAACTGTTTAATCATTTAAAACTGAAACTCCATACCCAGACAGTCTCCCCATTTCCCTTCCAGCAGCCCCTGTCAACCACCATTCTACTTGCCCACTTTGGGTATCTCATAGAAGTCATTACAGTACTTGTCCTTTTGTGATGGGCTGGCTTCACTTAGCATGATGTCTTCAGGGCTCATTTGTGTGGTAGCATGTGTCAGAATTCCCTTCCTTTTCGAGGCTGAATAGTATTCCATGGTACGTATGTTACACATTTTGTTCATCCATTCTCCTACTGATAGATGTTTGAGTTACTTCCACCTGTTGGCTATTGTGAGTGATGCTGTATGAACATGGGAAAGCAGATATTTATTTACTTTAGTCCTTGCTTTCAATTTGGATATATATCCAGAAGTAGCATTGCCGGATCAGATGGTAGTTCTGTTTTTAACTTTTGAAGGCACTTCCGTACTGTTTTCCATAGAGGCTGCACCAGGGTGTATTCTCATCAGCAGTGCACTGGTTCCAGGTTTTCTGCATATCCTCACCAACACTTGTTATTTATTTTCTGTTTTGTTTCCCCCCCGCTTTTCTGAGGTAGAGTGTCACTCTGTCACCCAGGCTGGCTGAAATGCAATTGCGCAATCTCATCTCACTGCAACCTCCACCTCCCGGGTTCAAGCGATTCATCTGCCTCAGCCCCCCAAGTAGCTGGGATTACAGACACTCACCACCACACCCGGCTAATTTTTGTATTTTTAGTAGAGATGAGGCTTCACCATGTTGGCCAGGCTGGTCTCGAACTCCTGATCTCAGGTGATCTGCCCTCCTCAGCCTCCCGAAGTGCTGGGATAATAGGCATGAGACACTGCCTGGCCTTCCTCTTATTTTTATTCGTAGATATAGTTCTTGAACACTTCCAGAATGTTATATAATTCCTGTATAAATGGTATCACTTTACATACAAGATTCTACAGGTTGCGATTTTCCACTCAGTGTTTGTGGTTTGCTGTCAGATCACATTAATCACTATCTCTCATTGCGTGAGTAGCCCTGGGTTTTTATCCTTTTCCTTGCTGGTAGGCATTTTGGTTATCTCTGCTGTGCATTTACTGCTCTTTGTGGAATGCAGTTCTGGTTTTGTCGAACTGTTCATCAGCCAGGTACTCAGTGATCAGTTATGGCGGGACAGGCCAGGGCTGTCACTGATAATCCCCTAGGTTCGCAGTATACAGCCAAGATCAGCAACCTAAAAATAGCAGTTCTTACATAAGGCGGTGTGGGCAGCACTTCTCAGGACACTTGTGATTTGCAGGGACAAGTGGCATGGGACTCGAGGGGCACAGCCTCCCCTCTTGCGCAATGATCCAGGCCCCGCACTGGGGCCCCACTCTGGCTTCCTACAGGTGCCCAGGCTCAGAACGGCAGCTCGGTGACCCAGAAACACTGTGGGTGTGATCAGCTCAGGCCCAGGCGTGCTGTGTGTGCCTGAACGCCTGTGTGCAAGTGGTGGTGGGGGCCAGCGCTCACCTCTTCCTCTGCAGAGGTAAGAGTTGAGTCATGCACAGCGGGCCTTGGGAGCTGCTTGGAACCATGCTGAGCTGCCTATGAAGCACCTAGTGTGTGCTTGGCATGGCTCCATGAATTGTAGGCACAGTCAACAAGAAGAGGCTCCTTTCTTCATGGAAATAAGAATTGAGTGCTGGAAACAGAGAATGCAAGCAATGACTAGGCGAGAAAACAGCAGGTCCTGTTAAATCCATGAAGAAAAAATAAAATAGGGTGGAATCCCAGAGAACGGGTCAGCAGACCCTTTCTACAAAGGGCCAGATGGTGAATATTTTAGGCTTTGTCACCATGTAGTCCCTGTCACCAACATGCAACTCTGCCGTTGCAGTGTGGAAGCCACCAGAGATAATAATTAATGAATGTGGCTGTGTCCCCATAAATCTTTTTTTTTTTTTTTTTGGTGAGATGGAGTCTTACTTTATTGCCCAGGCTGGAGTGCAGTGGCGCGATCTCAGCTCGCTGCAACCTCTGCCACCCAGGTTCAAGCACTTCTCCTGCCTCAGCCTCCCGATTAGCTGGGATTATAGGTGCCTGCCACCGTGCCCGGCTAATTTTTGTAGTTTTAGTAGAGACGGGGTTTCATCATCTTGGCCAGACTGGTCTTGAACTTCTAACCTTGTGATCCACCTGCCTCCGCTTCCCAAAGTGCTGGGATTACAGGCGTGAGCCACTGCGCCCAGCCCATAAATCTTTGCAAAAGCAGGCTGAGGGCCGGATTTGACTCTCAGACCATAGATTGTCAATGCCTGTCCTGGGTGTGGGGAGAGGTGCCTGAGCTGGGGTTGTCAGGGAGAACCCTTCTGGAAGGCAGATGGGAACTGAGAACCCATTGCAGGAAGGAGCCGACCCTGGGACAGCCTGTCTCAGGTGGGACACAGTGGCACCTTGTTGTTGATACGGTGGCAGAGCCGTGTGCTGAGAAGCGGGCAGGCTAGAGTGGAGAGGTAATGATGATGAGATTTGCTCATGGTTTGAATGTTGGAGGTACAGGGACGGGGAGATTCAAGGATGCGTCCTAGATCTGGGGTTTGAACTCCTGGGTGAATGGTGGTGTCACTGAAGGAGAGGAAGAGGCGCAGGTCTGCGGGGACTGGGCTTGGTGTTGGATGTGTTGTGTTTGAAGAGCTTATTAGACAAGCAGGTAAGCATCTATGCTGAGAGCCCTCCTAGAGCTTGGAGAGGCCAGGACTGGAGGCTTGGACTGGGGAGGCTGTGCCATTGAGGGCAGGGGAGGCTGAGGCACTGTCTTCAAGATTGTGAGTCTGGTGGGCTGATGTGTGTGTGGATCAAGCAGGGGGCACTTGGCATGAGCTCTGAGTTAGTGCTTAGTGCTTAGGGCACCAACAGAGGGGTCTGTGTGCCTCACACTCCACACAGGAGGGCAGCATAATGCGGGCTCCGGGGCCCCTCCTTCCCAACATTGCCTCAGTTCTCCTGCTGTAAAGTGGGGATTCTGCATCCTGGGGTCGGGCGGGGACTAAGTGAGTCCCCAGTCACGCTTGGCCGACAGGAAGCACTTGGCGCCCGTGCCTGTGATGTTGGTGGTGACCGCTGTACTCACTGGGTGGGTACATGGGCTGCAGGGCCTGTGACAGCTTGGTTTGGTGGATGGCAGAGTCAGGGATGGGTTGGGGGTGGAGACCCAAGTCTCCTGGCATGGACGGTTCTGATGTCCCATCCAGGCCTGTTCCACCCTGTTTTTCAAGGCTCCTCGGTGGAGCTGAACCCCGCTGCCCATAGGGGTCACCTCCTCAGTAGCACTTTGTTTTTCTGAAGTGATGGAGTCCACTCAGTCACCTAGCTGGTGTGTTGTGGCGTGATCATAGCTCACTGCAGCCTCAAACTCCTGGGCTGAGGCCTCCTCCTGCTTCAGCCTCCCAAGGTGCTAGAACCACAGGTGTGAGCTGCTGCTCCCAGCCTAAGTAGCACACTTTATCCCTCCGTTCCCGTCCCTGTCTGGCCTCCACGTGTCCTGTACTGAGGAATCCCCTTTCCCTTCCTGAAGTTCCCCGTACTCAAGTCTAAGTGTCCACTTCTGGGGTGATGCCTGTCAGTGCTAGGCAGGCCTGTAGGGCACCGTGGGTCGTCTGGTGCGGCTGGTTAGTGAGGTGGGGGTGGGCAGCCTGGTTCTGACACCCCCACGCCTGCCTGGACGTTCTCCTTGTCTGTCTCCTCCTGCAGCGGGCTGGAGACGATGGTGGACCACTTGGCCAACACGGAGATCAACAGCCAGCGCATCGCAGCTGTGGAGAGCTGCTTCGGGGCCTCGGGGCAGCCGCTGGCGCTGCTGGGCCGGGTGCTGCTGGGCGAGGGTGTGCTGACCAAGGAGTGCCGCAAGAAGGCCAAGCCGCGCATCTTCTTCCTCTTCAATGACATCCTGGTGTACGGCAGCATCGTGCTCAACAAGCGCAAGTACCGCAGCCAGCACATCATCCCCCTGGAGGAGGTGACGCTGGAGCTGCTGCCCGAGACGCTGCAGGCCAAGAACCGCTGGATGATCAAGACGGCCAAGAAGTCCTTTGTGGTGTCGGCCGCCTCCGCCACGGAGCGCCAGGAGTGGATCAGCCACATCGAGGAGTGCGTGCGGCGGCAGCTGCGGGCCACGGGCCGCTCGCCCAGCACAGAGCACGCGGCGCCCTGGATCCCCGACAAGGCCACGGACATCTGCATGCGCTGCACGCAGACGCGCTTCTCCGCCCTCACGCGGCGCCACCACTGCCGCAAGTGTGGCTTCGTGGTGTGCGCTGAGTGCTCGCGCCAGCGCTTCCTGCTCCCGCGCCTGTCCCCCAAGCCCGTGCGCGTCTGCAGCCTCTGCTACCGCGAGCTGGCCGCCCAGCAGCGGCAGGAGGAGGCGGAGGAGCAGGGCGCGGGGTCCCCGGGGCAGCAGGCCCACCTGACCCGGGCCATCTGCGGAGCATCCAGCGGAGACGACGATGACTCCGACGAGGACAAGGAGGGCAGCGGGGACGGCGACTGGTCCAGCCGCGTGGAGTTCTACAGCTCAGGTGTGGCCTGGTCTGCCTTCCACAGCTGACCCCCTCGCCTGCAGAGAGTCTGTCCCTGGGCCAGCTCCACTGCCCAGGACTCTGAGCGGGCACAGCGGTGGGGAGTGACTTTCTGGACTCCCAGTGCCTTTTTGCTGGACACCGTGTCTTTCCGGCTCCACTGCAGGTAATGCCTTTCCCTTCAGAAAGCCCCAGAGCACCCAGACCTCTTGGGAGCAAACGCCACTTCCCAGCTCTGCAGGCTGCAGCGGCAGCTCCAGACAGCCTCCTGAGCTGCACAATCCCAGGTCCCTAGGCATCTAGGGACCAGAGTGGGGTTCAGAGCGCAGAGGGAAGACAGGACAGGAGTGTAGCCTTGAGCCACAGAAAGCCACCTCCACCACGACAAGCACACCCCACTGAAGAGCCTGAGTCCTGGAAGGCTTCCGGGAAGCCCAGGCCTGCCAATCAGACATGTGGGCTCCCCAAAGCCCAGCCAGAGACTGCCATGCTGTGGGTGTCACCAGGCCCAGGGACTGCAGCCTGAGCTCCCGGAGGCCCAGGGCAGGCGGGCGAGGACTTCAGCCTGCGTCACCTCTGTCCAGGTGTCCAGGTGTCTCGTGCCTTATTGTCCCATCCTCAGCTCTCCCCGCGGCCAGTGAATCCCGTGTTTTCTGTTAGGACTCAGTTGCAAGAACAGACCCCTGCCCACACTTAATAATAAAAAAGAAAGTTTATGGACTCAGGTGGTTACAAAGCCCAGGCGTGTCCTTGCATCAGACATGGCTCTGTCCGTGGTTGTGAACATTCTAGGTGGCAAAAATCTACCACTGTCCCCCACACTGGGTGTTCCTGGGTATGCCGGCTGCCCGGCGGAGACAGACACTCATGCCGAGCCTTGGCTGGGCCCCCCAGGTCACAGGTCTGCCCGAGTGCTGTGACCATGGCCTGGCGCCTGCTGCCCTAGTCACTTTGGTGTGGGGGATCTCAGTGGATGGAACTGAGGACACAAACAGCCATTTGTGTGGCTCTGCTGGGCCTCCCAGGCTGACAGCTCCCCCTTGCCGTCTTGCCTGGCCCTGGGGCTGGTGCTGTGGAGAGGGAAACCGGGTCCCAGGTGCACCAGCCGTGCTCAGAGTGAGAGTGCATGGGGCCTGGGGCTCGAGGCCGGCCTCTCGACATCTGGTCCCACGCTGGCCATGGAGCTGGGGGTCCTTTAACAGTGTCCCGTGGGCGCTTCTGCACTAGTCTTTCCCAGCCCCTAGTTGGCCTTGGCCTAACTGGGGCAGATGCTGGGGTTGCTGTCAGCTAGAAGTTTTGACCGTGGTGTTGGGAGCCCCCTGCTCACACAGCACAGCGTCTGAAACCTCACCAGCCTATCCTCTCCCCGGCCAGCACTGTCTTCCTGGGGCCAGTTCTCGGAGGGCCACGGGCAGACAGAACCCTGGAGGGTGCAGATTCTGATTCGGCAGGTCGAGGCCCAGTCCCAGGGCCTGCCCACCACCACCACCCACAGACCACCCTTGAGGTGACAAGGCCTGCTGGTGGCCTGTGGGCTCCCTGTGAGGGAGGTGGGGGGGTTAGTATTCTTTTTTTTTTACACAGAGTCTCGCTCTGTCACCCAGGCTGGAATGCTGGAATGCGATCTCGGCTCATGACAATCTCCTCCTCCCGAGTTCAAGCGATCCTCCTGCCTCAGCCTCCCAAGTCACTGGGATTACAGGCATGTGCCACCAGGCCTGGCTAATTTTTGTATTCTTAGTAGAGACGAGGTTTCACCATGCTGGCCAGGCTGGTCTTGAACTCCTGACCTCAGGTGATTCGCCCACCTTGGACTCTCAAAGTGCTGGGATTACACGTGTGAGCCACTGTGCCCGGCTGAGGGGTTGGTATTGAAGTGCCTGCGATCTGCCGTGCTCGGCAGAGTGACCGGTGTGTGAGGCCCAGCGGCCTTCCAGGAAGGACCTATTTGTTTACAGGCCCTTTCTCTCCTTGGCCTCCCTGAACCACACAAACTGGTTTAGGCTGGTTCTGCCTGGGCAGAGGGCACAGGGTGAGGCAGTTCATGGGGCTGGGGGTGACTTCCTGGACAGATCTAGTGCGCTCTCTGAAACCCAGGCTGGGCAACCCCATCCCTGCACCCCGGGAGTGAAGCCAGGGCAGGGTGTGCTGGCTGCCATTGCTCGCCGCTTCTCACAGCCCACTCCTCTGCCAGAAACCCTCGGATCCTAAAAGGCAGCATTCACTGGGATGGGAGAAGGGACCACGTGCAGCCTGGCCACACCAGCCTGCCAAGGGGGTCTGCTCACAGGACCCCAGGTTTACTGAGTGCAGTGGCATCCTCCCCAGGGCATAGCGGGCAGTGGTGGCATCCTCTCCAGGGCATAGCGGGCAGTGGTGGCATCCTCCCCAGGGCATAGCGGGCAGTGGTGGCATCCTCCCCAGGGCATAGCGGGCAGTGGTGGCATCCTCCCCAGGGCATAGCGGGCAGTGGTGGCATCCTCTCCAGGGCATAGCAGGCAGTGGTGGCATCCTCTCCAGGGCATAGCGGCAGCCCCTGGGGTCTGGGGCTGAGTAGGTGCTTCTTGGCCCTCAGCCCCACAAGGCTGGGACAGAGCTCCAAGGTGTTATGGCCCGTGAGGACCCATGGCTGGGGATGGCCCGGGACCTTTGCAGAGCCCCCATCCCGCAGCCTTGCTCCCGCCCCGGCTGGGCCGTGCCAGCTGCTGGGGACATCGCTGGGAGGGAATTGAACAAGGTCCTGGTGCTAGGGCCCGTACCGCGTAGTGGGGGAGACACTGGCACAGAAGCCGGAGGGCAGCTTGCTGTGATGGGGGCGGGCTGAGAATAAGCGTGCGACGCCTGCTGCATGGGGAGAGGACATTTCAGCAGAAGGAACAACAGCCAGCACAAAGGCAGGAAAGGAACCCGTGTGACCGTGCAGTGTGGCTGCAGCTGGGCTCCCAGAGGCGCGGGCAGCCACTTCGGATGTGCGGGAGCCGTGAGAGCCTTCGGCGTGCAGTGTGGCTGCTCTCGGCTTTTGAGAGCTTGCCCTGACTGCTGTGTGCGGGTGGCTGGCATGGGGAGAGGGGGTCGGGCAGGCATGGGGGCCGGCAGCTGTCTGCTCCCCTGGGATCTCCAAGGGAGGACCTGGGCTTCACTAAGGCCACATCTGCCGCCGATCCTGCATCTGGCTGTGGACTGGAAGCCTTAGCTGCCCTCCTTCCCGTCCTCAGCTCCTTCCAAGGGACAGGCTCCTCCCCCATTTTGCAGAGATTTTTATTTGTTTGTTTTTTTGAGACAGAGTCTTGCTTTATCGCCCAGTCTGGAGTACAGTGGCACAATCACAGCTCACTGCAGGCTCGACCTCCCAGGCTCAAGCCATCCTCCCACCTCAGCCTCCCAAGGAGCAGGGACCCCAGGCACAGACCACGGCATCTAGCTAATTGCTCATTTATTCATTTGTAGAGACAGGATCTCCCTATGTTGCCCAAGCTGGTCTCAAACTTCTGGGCTCAAGCGATCCCTTCTCTTCAGCCTCCCAAAGTTCTGGGATTGCAGGCGGGAGCCACTGCACCTGGCCGACGCTGGGGTGTTCAATAGACACAAGTCTCAGCTTCCGAGCTGATGGCCGAGGGGGTGCCAGGAAGCCAAGTGCCCCCCAGGGTGCTTGGGGCCAGGGTGAGTTTGAAGGGGTCCGCCCCGGCCACTGAGGCACAGAGGGGAGTGTGCTGGGAGACAGCAGAGCCACCCAAAACGGAAGATGCTTGCCCAGCCCGTGGGCCTGGGAAGGGAAGGCGCTGCCCTGTCTCTGGCTCCTGACAGGTTTATTTTCCACCAGAGATGGCCTCCTGGACCAGGATCAGGCCGAGGGGTGAAGCGACCACCTCCCCTGCCTGGCCACAGGGCCGCCGCCAGTCCCCTTCTTGGGCGGGAAAGCTCGTTGGAGGCTCTGGGAGTTTCCCTGAGCCCCAGCCATGCAGCTGAGCTAGCTTTGCTCATGACCTCCGTCCCCACTCCTGGGAAGGTCAGGAGGTCTCAGGCCAGGCTTCTGTCCCTCTGTTGTTTACAGATACTCCCGTTCCCCAGAACTGAGCTTGAGGTCTGGCAGGATCACCGGGCTGCTGGGCCGGGGTCCAGCCTCACACTCCTGCCTGGGGCTTTGCTTGCAAGGCCTGGCAAGGACACAGGAACCAACTGTCCTGCCAGCCGAGTGCTGCCGTCCACCTCTCACATCTTCCTCCCAGCTGTGCCTGGACTCCACGTCCCTGCCAGAAACCGGTCCTGCGAACAGGCAACATAGGATTCCTGGGAGGTGCCTGCCTCTTGCTAGGACACAAAGAGGGGCAAGGGGTGGGTCCAAGGACAGGCCCATGCGTTTGAGGACATCAGAACCCCACCCCACCCACAGGGACAGGACCAGAACCGCTCTTGCAGGAACCAGCTTGGAGCAGAGCAGCTCACGGTGGCAAGTGCAGTCACAGCCGTGACCTCAGGGCACTTGGGGACTGATGACAGCCAGCTCTTTTATTTCTTTTGTATTTTTTTGAGACAGAGTCTTGCTCTTGTCACCCAGGCTGAATTGCAGTGGTGCGATCTTGGCTCACTGCAACCTCCGCCTCCCAGGTTCTAAGTGATTCTCCTGCCTCAGCCTCCCAAGTAGCTGGGATTACAGGCATGCGCCACTATACCTGGCTAATATTTTGTACTTTTAGTACAGACGGGGTTTCGTCATGTTGGCCGGACTGGTCTTGAACTCCTGACCTCAGATAATTCACCCACCTTGGCCTTGCAAAGTGCTGGGATTATAGGTGTGAGCCACCGTCAGCCCTCCCTTTAGAGCTCTGCAGGGTGCAGTGTTCCCACGGGACCCAGACACTGCAAACACTAAGGAGGCTTTTCACAAAGGTCAAGTGGGCCCTACCTGTGAGCTTTGGTGGTTGGGATTTTTAGATGCCAAGTTTTCTTAAAGACAGGCCCACCATTATATGTGCTGGTAACATTGGGGTGTTGCCTGTCAGAGGCCAGAGAGTCAGGCGGGAGGTTCACAGGACCCCAAGAATCTTCTACCTCCTTGATGATGGTGGGATGCGGGGGTGCTGATGGTGGCTGTGACTGCCACTTACTGAGGCCCATCTGTGCGCTAGTTTCAAGGAGGCAGAGGCCAGGTCACATGAGGCCATCCTAAGGCTAAAGGAGACGTGTCATGAGCCCGGAGAGAAAGGGATTGACAAAGCCAGAGAAGGGAACTCCCAGAACAGCTGGAGGGCTTCCTGGAGGAAGTGGTGTTTGGTTGATCCTCAGAGGATGGTAGGACTTTATCAGAGAATTGTAGTCTCCACAAGGACTGGGACTCTGGGCCTTTTTGGTAACTGTCTTTCCAGGTCCTTAGCATTAAACATTTGTTGAATGAATAAGTGAGTCAGGAGGACATGGGGCTGGGGGCATCGGGGTAGAAAGGATGATAAAGAAAGCAACTGAGTTTCACTCTGGAGCCTCCGGGCTGGACTCTGGATAGGAACTGGTGTTTCTGGCATATTTCTACAGGAGCAGGGACAGCAGGAGGGCTCCATCCGGCCCAGGCTTCAGGGATCAGTCCCCCTCCCATACGCTAAATGTGAGTGGCCCTCTCAGGTGGGGATAAGAACGCCCATCCCCCCCACCCAAGCGGTGCTTTCTGGAGCTGGGTCTGACTCGATCGCAGGCCAGGCTCCAGACTTCCGTGAGGCTCTCGTCCAGGCTGGCATCACAGGGGCTACGCCAGCCTGGCCACTTCCCTGCCCAGCCTGTTCTTTGATCAAAGCGAGAAAGAGGCCTAGGGGCAGGCAGAGCGTCTCCTGGGCTCAGCCCCTGGGATGGGGCCTGAAGGTGCCTCGAAGACTGACCCAGTTCCCAGCCAGGATCTGCCGCCTCCTGGGCCACACGCACAAACCGAGGCCGCCGCTTCCACTGGGGCTGTCTCCGAGGAGGCCTGCAGGAAGTGAGCCTCCAGGGGCTGAGGACAGGGGAGAGGCTGCCTCCCAACATCTCATGCCCGCAGGCCCAGGGCTGCCCCCTCAGCGCTTGCTGGCTGGGAGAAGGGGGGATCCCCTGCCTGTGTCTGCATCCAAGAGCTTCACCTGGGAGGTGCCCACGCCCTCCATGTCCATGCTCTGCCCCTGCCCTCAGCAGACTTGATGGAACCGGTGCCCAGGAGCAGAACCTCAGGCAAAGCAGGGGCTCGGGGCGGACAGGGGAGAGGGGTCTGCCTTGCTGGCCCAGCAGATCTGGGCTCCAGCCTGCCCTGGGCTGCTTACTGACCCCATGCCCACCATTTCCCCAGCTCTGCCTGTGAACTTTGGCCCGGCCCTCTCTGAGAACCTAGCACAGATGCCACCTCCACTCTGAAGCCTTCCTGGCTTGCCCCAGGTGGTGTGGCTCACTCATCTGTGCCCTCAGAGGCCCAGCGGCCCCTGCTCCAGCTCTCCCACCTCCACTGTCCACGAGGGCAGCCTGTGCACCCCAAACCTGGCCTTGGCATCGGAGCTCCTTGAAAACGTGTTTCTCATTTGTTTTTGGCCTCCACTGCCCCAGCGCAGGGTCCTGCACCCTTGGGCATCGCACAGATGCTTCCCTTGCAAGCAGGAACTGTCACCTCCCCTAGCTCCTGGAGGACACTGGGAAGATGTCACAGGAGCCTCTAAGCCTGTATGTCCCAAACTGACACCATTAGCTTTGCCCAGCCCACTTGTCCTGCCTCGGGCACACCTGCACATGGGCATCCCAGCCAGACCCTACAGTGTCTCTGGACCTTCCCTCGTTCCTTCCACCTCCTCCCTCACACCTTCCAGGGCCCCAGGCACAGAATGGAGGCGTCTGCGGTACCTTCAGGCACCTGAGTGTCCCGGTGGCCCAGCAGGAGTAGCTCAGGGAAGGCCACAGAGGCGGGTGTGGGCCAGTGCAGAAGGGAGGAGCAGGGAACCACCAGAGGGAGACTCCAGCCTCCTCCCCATTATCCCTTCCTCATCAGGACTGGAAACGGGGCCCAGGGGAGGGCACGCCCTGCACTTGTGTGTCAGGGTTGGGGCGGAGCAGAGCTGCGGCCAGCTGTGTGGCCTCTGACCTACCGAGCCCCGAGCCCCGTCTCCTGCTGGCTTCCACCACCACCACCAAGTCCAGCTCCGACTGGAATGTTCCAGCGCTCGGCGCAGAGCAGCAGGCAGGGAAGGCACGGGGTAGGCGCAGGCAGAGCCAGGCATTTCTGGGCAACAACAAGCGGAAATTTCAATCCTTGGAGCGTCAGCTCGGGGGTCCTGCCAGACATTCTGACCTGGAAACACAGGCTTTCTGGAGAAGAGGGCCTGCCCACTGTGGCTCCCGGGCTCGGAGGGACAGAGCCTGGAGCCCGTCCTCTGGGCTGCCCAGAAGCTTCCCAAGGCGTCCCCGTCTCCCGAGGCAGCACAAGCGTGGTGGCCGTCATGCCTCCAGGATTCTGGAGCAGCACAATGGGACACTGGGACACTTCCAGCAGTTTGTAAATTACCAACACCCTTAAAATACCAAAATGCCTTTGGATCTCAGCAGCCGCCAGGCCTCCTGGGGGCCCCCAGCAGGAGGCAGAGGCCGTTGAACCCTGCCTACCCTGGCCATGACCACTTACTGGCGCAACACAACCCCTGAGGATTTCTTTTCCCCACGCCGGAGCTGGAGTTGGTCCAGAGAGAGCAAGAGTCAAAGCAGACCCGCTCAGCAAGGTGGGGCAGGCGAGGGGGTGTGCCTGGGCTTTTGACAAGACCATTTTGCGGGGGCAGGGGGTGCTGGTCATACACCCCGGGGCAGGCCACAGGCTCCCCGAGTCCCCCGTATTTTGTGTTCATGCTGTTTCTGCACCTTGAAACCCGGCGCACTCACAGTTCCATGCCCACGTGCAGCTGGAAGTGAGCTCTCCCGGGATGGCAGCTGCCAGTGGCACAGCGCTTCTCCACCCAGAACCTCCCCGTCCTCACCTTCTGCTGCACAGCCTGATACAGCTGACCCCAACCACATCCTGGCTCTAGAGATGGGCCTAGACAGCGCGCCCATCCCCCGACCATGGTCTTAGAGGGTCAAAAGCTTCTGCTCCCACTGTGCAGAGGGAGGGGCAGTCCTGGGCCACACCAGCAGGGGAGTCACCGTGCATGCGGGGCTCTCAGGACAGTCCAGGGAAAGGGAGGGAGGTGAGATCTTGGGATCTAGATTCGCCCCTAGAATAAGCCTGTCCATAGGCAGGTGTAGTGGGGGAGCACTGTGGAGTTTCAATCCGTTACAGAGAAAGCCATCCAGCAATGAGCAACTCCGAGATGTGAAGGCGAGCATTCAGCAGCACAATGGACTCAGTGACTGGCGCCTTTATGCAAACCCATAACAATGGACTCTCACTCAGCAGGTCTCCCCCTCACGGCTGATGATCTGATGATCGCATGAGTCAAAGACGGAGGAGGCAGCAGAACTCAGAGGCAAAACTCTACTTAAGGGACACTGACTCGGAAGGACCCAGCGGCTTCCAGGGCTTACTCTGTTAAAATGCCTGTGTCCCCACTACTAGGTCCAAGGTATTTTGCAATATTGGTCTCCTCTGCAAAGGTCAAGGAGCAAGCCGTTAGGGAAATCAGCAAGTCTTCGAAGAAGTACTGGGAAGAAATTAGCATGGGGCCGGACACATAGTTCAGAGGAGGGGGACAGCAAGCCATGTGGCGATGGATCCTCCCTGCCTTGGGAGTTTTGTTTTTTCTTTTTGTTTTGTTTTGCTTTGAGACAGGATCTCGTTCTGTCACCCAGGCTGGAGTGCAGTGGTGTGATCACAGCTCACTGTAGCCTCGACCTCCTGGGCTCAAGCGATCCTCCCAAGTAGCTGGGACTACAGGTGTGCACCACCATGCCTGGCTAACTTTTTAATTTTTTGTAAATCTGGGGTCCTGCCGTTGCCCAGGCTGGCCTCAAGCCATCCTCCCACCTCAGCCTCCCAAAGTGTTGGCATTATGGCCTTTTCTTTCTTTTTTTAAATTGAGGTAAAACCTATATCCAGTAAACTGCACAGATCTTAAGTGTGCACCTCAGTGAGATTTTGCACAAACACATAAGTGTGTAAGGCACCATCCAGATCTCCAGCAGCCCCAGAAGGCTCCCTCTAGCCCCTCCTCACGGTACCTGCCTCCAAGGGTTACCTGGTCCTCTGGTTTCTAACACGACTTTTTCCTGGTGTTTTTTGTTTTGTTTCATTTACACACAAGGTCTTGTCACCCAGGCTGGAGTGCAATGGCACAGTCTTCAGGCTGGAGTGCGCAGTGGCGCGATCTTGGCTCACTGCAGCCTCCCGGGCTCAAGGGATCCTCCCCACTCCCCCTGAGTAGCTGGGACTAAAGGCATGTGCCACCATGCCTGGCTAACTTTATTTCTAAAGATGAGATTTCAGTTTGTTGCCCAGGTTGGTCTCAAACTTCTGGCCTCAAGTGATCCTCCTGCCTTGGCTTCCCAAAGTGCTGGGATTGTAGGCATGCAACACCACACGTAGCCCTATTTTTAAAAATGTCATATAAATAGAATCATGCTGTGTGCATTTCACTGACTTCTTCTTTTTGTTATTATTGTTGTTATTAAGACAGAGTTTTGCTTTTGTTACCCAGGCTGGAGTGCAGTAGCACAATCTTGGCTCACTGCAACCTCTACCTCCCTGGTTCAAGCAATTCTCTGCCTTAGCTTCCCAAGTAGCTGGGATTACAGGTGCACGCCACCACACCTGGCTAATTTTTGTATTTTTAGCAGAGACGGGTTTTCATCATGTCTAGGCTAGTCTCCAACTCCTGACCTCATATGATCCACCTACCTCGGCCTCCCAAAGTGCTGGGATTACAGGCGTGAGCCACCACGCCCAGCTATGCTGACTTCTTTTGCTCAAACCTATGCCTGTGAGATTCCTCCAGATTGTTGTGGGCATCTGTCGGTTGTTCTTGCTCGTCATGGTAAAGTATCCTGTTTTATGACCCTTCCGCAAGTTCTCACCCACGCGCTGGGTAAGACATCCAGGTGGTTTCTGGTTTGGGGTTGTTGTGAGTAAAGCACTACAGGCATTTCTGTACTGTCTTGGTGGACAGAAGCACTCATTTGGTAGGGACATAACTGGGAGTGGAACTGGGCTGTTGGTATATGCATGTCCGATTGAGTAGAGGCTGCCAGTTTTCTGTGGCCGTCACGTGAATCTACACTCCATCAGCGTGGATGAGGCTCCCAGTTGCTCCACACCCTCACCGGCACTTGGCGTTATCAGTCCTTTCACTGCGATCATTCTGGTGGGTTACTTGGAACGTGGGTCTCAGACAGTGTTCTGGAATCAGAGCTCACCTCACTGGGTTCATGGGATTGGTCGGGGGACGGGGGAGGCAGCTGTTCCTCCAGCACTCGGGCAGAGCAGGTGCCTGAGAATGACATTGTGTGCGTGTTAGGCCCAGCTCCAAACCAAAGAGGCAGTCAGCTTGTTTATGCATGCACAGGTTGGCATTGGTGCAAAAATACAAAAGGGGAGGCCAGGCGTGGTGGCTCATGCCTGTAATCCCAGCACTTTGGGAGGCCGAGGCGGGCAGATCACGAGGTCAGGAGTTCGAGACTAGCCTGAACAACATGGTGAAACCCCATCTCTATTTAAAAAATAAAAATAAACCAAACCAAAACAAAAAAGCAAAAGGGGAAAAAACTGCCTGCCAGCTTTTAAATCTTTTATTTATTCATTCAACAAATATTTACTGAGTACCCACGAGCACTGGGGCTACAGCTGTGAATAAGACAAAAATCTCTCCTCTCTGGGAGCCCACTCTAGTGAAGGGAGACAGACAGTAACTACAGCCGAAAGTGTGTTAGAGCGGCTGGGCGCGGTGGCTCATGCCTGTAATCCCAGCACTTTGTGGGGCTGAGGTGGGTGAATCGTGAGGTTAGGAGTTTGAGACTAGCCTGACCAACACGGTGAACGCTGTCTCTACTAAAAGTACAAACATTAGCCTGGCGTGGTGGTGCATGCCTGTAGTCCCAGCTACTCAGGAGGCTGAGGCAGGAGAATCGCTGGAACCTGGGAGGCAGAGGTTGCACTGAGCTGAGATCGCACCATTGCATTCCAGCCTAGGCAACAGAGTGAGACTCCGTCTCAAAAAAAAAAAAAAGAAAGAAAGAAAGTGTATTAGAGTCTCTTATACCTGTGGGATCTTTTCCAGCACTAGGAAGATTCCCAGCAAAGAGGGGCCACAGTGTTTGGAAATACACGTGCCTGACCTTTTTAGTTCAGCTCTGCTGATGGGCTTGTTTGTTTGCTGAAAAGATTATCTCAACATTCTTCCCCTTGCCATAGATTGCCTCATTTGGGGAAACATATATATATAATGGAGCGTATTAGCAAGTAGTAAATACTATGGGTAATGACAGAGCAGGGGAGAGACGGGGAGGGCTGGGTGGCCACGGTTTCAGAGGGAACGGCCAGGCACAGCATCACTGGAAAGGTGAAACTGAGTCAAGACCTAAAGGAAGGGAGGCAGAGGGCTATGGAGCTACTTGGGAGAAGAACATTCCAGGCAGAGGGAGTAGCAGCTACAAATACCCTGGGGTGGGAAACTGCACCTGGAGGAGGCCTAGAGCAGCGAGTCAGGGGAGGGTGCGCAGGGGACTGCGGAGAGGTTAGGGGAGAGGGGATGGCGGCGGGCCTGGGATGTGCCACAGTCTGACTCCGCTTTTTCTTTTTTTTTTTTGAGACAGGGGCTTGCTCTGTCACCCAGGCTGGAGTGCCGTGGTGCCATCACAGCTTACTGCAGCCTCAACCTCCTGGGCTCAAGCAATCCTCCTGCCTCAACCTCCAGAGCAGCTGGGACTACAGGCACACCACCATGCCCAGCTAATTTATTTTTTATTTCTTTGTCGAGGTCTGGCTGTGTTGCCCAGGCAGGCCTAGAACTCCTGGGCTCAAGCGATCCTCCCACCTTGGACTCCCAAAGCGCTGGATTACAGCCGTGAGCCACCCCAGCAAGAACTTTGTTTTTTAATGACGAGGTGGAGATTCCTACTAGATATGGAAAGACTGAGTGGGCCAGAAAAAAGTCCAGGCTGCCACATTTGGGGGTCACCAGTGAGTAGGCAAGCCAGGGGCTGGGTGAGTGTGGATAGGAAAAGAAGGCTCCAAGAAATGAGCCCTGGGACATCCCAGGAGGTGGGAGCAGCAGATGAGATGGAGAAGGAGCAGCCAGTCCCGCAAGGGAAAGGCCAGGAGAGCCTGGGGCAGTGGTGCAGCCAGAGGGAGGAGACAAGGAAGGGGAGGACTGGAAACTGACCTGGGGCTTAGGAACACGGAGGTCAGTGGTGCCCTTGATGAAGGATCTCCGAGGTCGGAGCAGATGCCTTCGGGAAAAGGACGAGAGGGTGGAGCAGACAGATTGGCAGCAGGGAGCACAGAAACTCAGGAGGAATTCTGATGCAAAGGGAGAGAGAAGTAGATCTAAAGGGAGTTTGGGGTTTTTAGAAAATAGCATTATTGACATAGCGTTCACATCCTATAAAATCCGCCCCCTCTTTGGAGTATCTAACACAGCAGTTTTTAGTCTAGTCACAAGATTGTGCAGCCATCACCACTATCTAATTTCAGAACATTTTCATCACCCCGCAGAGAAACCCTACACCCATGATGAGTCATGCCCCATTCCTCCTACCTCCCAGCCCCTGGCAACCTCGAACCTACTTTCCACCTCTGTGGATTTGCCTGTTCTGCACATTTCATATAAATGGAATTATTTAATACAGGGTCTTTTGTGACTAGTTTCTTTCACTTGGTATTTTATATATATATATATATATATAAAATATACATTTTTATATATAAATTATATATATTATATACATAGTATATATTTTACATATAAATTCTATATATTATATACATAATATATATTACATACACAATATATATTTTATATATGTTATGTATATAATATATATATTATATATATATGTATATATATACACATATATATATAAAATACTGAGTGAAAAATACACACACACACACACACACACACACGTTTGAGATGGAGTCTCACTCTGTCATCCAGGCTGGAGCCCAGGCTGGAGCGCAGTGGTGCGATCTCTGCTCACGGCAATCTATGCTTACCGGGTTCAAGCGATTCTCCTGCCTCAGCCTCCCAAGTAGTTGGGATTCAGGCATGGGTCACCATGCCCAGCTAATTTTTGTATTTTTAGTTGAGATGGGGGTTTCACCATATTGTCCAGGCTGGTCTTGAACTCCTGACCTGAAGTGATCTGCCCGCCTCGGCCTCCCAAAGTGCTGGGATAACAGACATGAGCCACCTTGCCTGGCCTCAGCATAATGTTCATGATTCATCCATGTTTAGCATGGATCAGTATGTCATTCCTTATTATGGCTGAGTCATAGCCCATTATATGTTACACACATTTACTGTTCCTCAGATGATGGACATTTAGGTGGCAACGTTTTTTGGCTATTGTGAATAATGTTGCCGGTGAACACTGGCATGTGTGTGTTTTTGTGTGGACATATGTTTTCCACTCTCTTGGGTATATGCCTAGGGGTGGAATTGCTGGGTCATGTGGCCACTCTGTTTAACGTTTTGAGGAGCTGTCAAACTGGTCAAACCGTTTTCTAAAGCAGCTATATCATTTTACGTTCCCACCAGCCACGTACAAAGGTTCGGATTTCTTCCCAACCTCATCAATACTCGTTACTGCCTTGAACCGTCCTAGCAGGGAAGAAGTGGTATCTTGCTGTGGTTTTGATGGCTGATGGTGTTGAGCCTCTTCTCACGTGTTTAGTGTCCACTTTTAAATTAGGACATTTGCCTCTTTTTTTTGTAGAGACAGGGTCTCATTATGTTGCCCAGTCTGGTCTCGAACTCCTGG
>NW_016107576.1:6074986-6077041 GCF_001604975.1 Cebus imitator | reverse complement strand
TTTTTTAGATGGAGTCTTGTTCTGTTGCCCAGGGTAGAGTGCAGTGGTGTGACCTCGGCTCACTGCAACCTCCACCTCCTGGGTTCAAGCAATTCTCCTGCTTCAGCCTCCCAAGTAGCTGGGATTACAGGTGCCCACCACCATACCCAGCTAATTTTTTTTTTAAGTAGAGATGGAGTTTCACCATGCTGGGCAGGCTAGTCTCAAACTCCTGACCTTAGGTGATCCACCCACCTTAGCCTCCCAAAATGCTGGGATTACAGGTGTGAGCCACCACACCCAGCCTGCAATCCCTCTTTCTGTCTTATTCCCTCCAAGCACTGAAGCATGAAATTGTGGTAAGGTAAATAAATGTGTGTGTGTGTGGGGGGGGGGACATCCACGGAATGTCACATGCCCAGCCCTGTTCTCTGTCCATTATACTTGGCTATTAGGATTCCAGCACTTTGCTCACATACATAGTCTACCTATTTCCCTTGTGTTCAGAATTGGAATTCTTTCCTTTCTTTTTTCCTGCTATTATAAACAGCGGTGCTATGAATATCTTTAATTTTTCCCACTTGAATTATTTTATTGGAATGTTTTTTCTGAAGTGAAAGATATATATGATAGTTCCTGTGGTTTTTTTTTCATCAAATCACTCTCCCAAGATACTGTATCGCTATGTACCGCCCCTTGTGTGTGCATGTGTGTGTGTGCATGTGCGTGTGTGCATATGTGTACACTGCTTTCCCGCAGCCCTGCCAGCTGTAGGCTTGGTCATTTGTATTTATTTTTACTCATTTATTGGTGTACAATAGATATCTCCTAGATATGAAACTTGCATTTGCTTAATTGCCTAACAAGAATGAGTAAACTCCTTCTCTTAAAACCCAGAAAAATAAAATTTACAGCCACCACGTCTACAGCTTAGAAAACCACCTCTCAGCTCCTTCCTTTGCCGGGACTTGGGGGCACCCACAGCTGACGCCAAGGCTGTGATGCAGCTGGCCGGGCCCGAGCTCGGCCTGCTGACCTGTGGCTGTCATCGTGGTCCTAGAGGCCTCTTCCAGCTAATAAAGCCATTTCTCTCCTCCAGCCAACTGAAGGCACATCAGGCAATGCCCTCGTCTGCACGGCTTAGATGAGTCCTGCATTTCTTAATTGCCATATGTTGATGGTTTGGATTGAGAGATATTCTGTTTTATATGCGAAAAGGTTTCAGGAGACACAGCTGATGCTCTGTCCATAGCTTAGGAAAGCCTCAGGGTGGCCTTTGCACCCTCCCGTTGGGAACACACAAAACGGCATCCTGAGAGCCGCCATCTGAGCCTGGCCTGGCGGGGACAAGGAGAGGGGGAGGAAGGTCGTGCCCGGCTGGCCCGCCAGAGGGCGCCTCCCACCACGGATGCCAGGCCGTGTCCCCAGCCCTGCGGCCTCCCGGCTCTGCACACAGCAGCCAGGCCTGCCTCCCTCCAATCAGACATCTCAGCACAGAGACACAAAGCAGTCATCCAGCTAAAACGCACCGTCTGCCTGGGAACGGCAACACCCGAGCAGGTTAATAGCTGACCCTGAGCGGATGGTTTCTTCCTACAATGACTGGGTCCCTGCACCCAGGTATCCTCAGAGCTACCTCACCCACCAGCAGCCCGCAGCCCTCCCTGGGCCAGACTCCACTGGAAAGGCCAGCCCTGCCACCCAGAAATCCTGCCAGCCTGCCACCCAAACACCAAACACCCGGACACCCAGACACCTGATACCCAGACGCCTGGACACATGACACCCAGACACTCAACACCCAGACACCTCACATCTGACACCTGACATCTGACACCCAGACAACCAGAGAGCCAGATACTCAGACACCCAGACACCTGAACACCCAGACACCTGACACCCAACACTCAGACACCTGACACCCAGACACCCGACACCCAGACACCCAAACACCTGACAACAGACACCTGACATCTGACACCCAGCCAGATATTCAGACACCCAGATACCTGAACACCCAGACACCTGACACCCAGATACCCAACACCCAGACACCCAACACCCAGACACCTGACA
>NW_016107576.1:6063142-6074700 GCF_001604975.1 Cebus imitator | reverse complement strand
ACACCCAGACACCCAACACCCAGACACCTGACATCCAGACACCTGACAACAGACACCTGACATCTGACACCCAGCCAGATACTCAGACACCCAGACACCCGAACACCCAGACACCCAACACCCAGACACCTGACACCCAGACACCCAAACACCTGACAACAGACACCTGACACCCAGACACCCAGACACCTGACATCTGACACCCAGACAACCAGACAGCCAGATATTCAGACACCCAGACACCTGAACACCCAGACACCCAGACACCTGACACCCAGACACCCAACACACAGACACCCAACAACCAGACACCCAGACACCTAACAGACACCTGACACCCAGATACCCACACACCCAGACATTTGGATACCCAGACACCTGACACCTAGACACCCAGACACCTGACATGAGGACACCTGACACCCGGACACCCAGACACCTGACACCTAGACACCTGACACCCAGACACCTGACACCAGGACACCCAGACACCTGACACTCAGACAACCAGACACCTGACAGCCAGATACCTAACACCTGGACACCCAGACACCTAACACCCAGATGCCCAGACACCTGACACTCAGATACCTAGACACCCAGACACCCGACACCCAGACACTCAGATACTCGGACACCTGTTACCCAAACACCTAAATACCGAGACATCTGACACCCGGACACCCCAACACCCAGACACCCAGACACCTGACATCCAGACATCCAGACACCCAGACACCTGACACCCAGATATCTGATACCCAGACACTCAATACCAACAACCAATACCTGAACACCAACACATCCAGATACCTGACACCCGACACCCGGACACCTGACACCCAGACACCCAGACACCTGATACCCAGACACCTGACACCCAGACACCCAGATACCTAGACACCTCACATCCAGAAACATAACACCCTGCCACCCGGACACCCAGCCACCTCAACACCCTGCCATTCAGTCACTTGGACACCTGGATACTCAGCCACCCCACCATCTAGACACCCTGCCACTCAGACACCCAGACACCTGGACACCTGGACACCCTGCAGCTCAGCCACTTGGACAACTGAGCACTCAGCCACCCCATCACCTAGATACCCTGCCCCCCAGACACCAAGACACCCAGAGACCCCACCACCAGGACACCCTACCACCCAGACAGACACCCTGCAACCCAGACACTCTGTCGCTCCACTACCCAGACACCCTGTTGTCCCACCGCCCAGACACCTTGCTACCTGGACATGCTACCACCTGGACACCCAGACACCCTGCCACTCAGCCACCTAGATGCCATGCTACCTGGCCACCCAGACACCCCGCCACCCAGCTGCCCCACCAGCCACATGTAGCTGGCTCCCTGCTCACCCTCCCAGCTGGATCAGCCACAGGGAGCTGGGGTGGGGGTCCCAACACCCCTGAGCAGGCAGTCACCTAGGGGGTTACCTCCAGCTGTCTTTCACTGAGAGACAGCCAAGCTACAGATCAATCAACTCCATTCATAATCAAAGGAAAATGAATCAAACCAGATGTCAGCAGTCACCCATGAAATTAATCAAGGCACAAGACACTAGCACTCTGCTTCTTGGTGGGGATGCAATGAGATGTGTGCCCCCTTGTTGGGAGAGTAAGTTAATGATACCGCCTCTCCAGAAAGGATTCTGACCTAATAGATCAACCATCTTAAAAAAATGTTGCATACTTGGCCGGGTGTGGTGGCTCATGCCCATGATTCCAGCAGTTTGGGAGGCCGAGGTAGGTGGATCACTTGAAGTCAGGAGTTTGAGACCGGCCTGGCCAACATGGTGAAACCCCATCTCTACTAAAAAATACATAAATTAACCAGGCGTGGTGGCAGGCACCTGTAATCCCAGGTTCTCGGAAGGCTGAGGCAAGAGAATTACTTGAACCCAGGAGGCAGAGTTTGCAGTGAGCTGAGATTGTGCCACTGTACTCCAGCCTGGGTGACAGAGCAAGACTCCATCTCAAAAAAAAAAAAAAAAAATGCTGTATACTTTTAAATCCAGCAATTTCACTCTGAGGAATGAATCCTAAAGACTATATACCAGCATGCAATAAAGAGACTATTAACACAGTATTACCATAATACTTCAGCATTTCCACAAAAGGAAACAACACCAGGGACATGGTTAGACACAGTGGAATATTATGCAGACATTAAAAATATTTACGAGGAATTTTAAATTACATCACAAATGTTATTTAACTTTCATTGATAAAGGTATTCAAAGGAGTATACAGGATAGGAAGGCGAGTACATTAGAAACATACATACATAGCATTAAAACAATTGCAGGAAAGACACCAAATGTGTTACCAGCAGTTTTCTGGGTGGTGAAATTTGTGGGTTTTATGTCATTATTCTTTCTGAGTTTCTCTTGGTTTTCAGCAAGGAATATTGACAGAAGGAAATGAGCAGATTTCAGAGACTTATTTCAAAACACTTAAAGGAATACACATGAAATTGGTAACAGTGGCTGCCTCTGGGGTCAGCATGGGGAGGAGGCCTTCTCTTAATTTCTGCACCTTTGAAATTTTGTACCAGACAGGTATTACTTATTCAAAAATAAATAAATTTCTACAAAGAAGATATAGATATATAAATACTAAAACCACAGGAGCTGAGAAGCAGAAGCTTGATTTCCTGGGGGAAATCAAGAACAGTGTTTTCAGCTCCTGGGGGAGATGAGACTTCAGGTTCAGGCTGCCCTCTTGGACCCAAAGCCTCCGAGTCACCCCAGGACCCAGTAGTCTCAGCATCTTCACTCAGCAAGGCCTGCCCCATCAGACACAAAACTGGTCAGGAGTTGGACCATCAGTTCCCTGTGTGTTTTTCCCTGTGGGAGGGGTGGGCAGGCGTGGGAGGGGCTGCAGTGGACATGGGGCCTCTGAGCCGGGACCACCCATGTCCCTTAGACCTGACACAGACTGGGGCCTGAGGCACAAGTAGAAATGAGGGGGGCCCAATCGCCGAACAAAGGGAACTCGATTTCAGCCCTGATTGTTCCAGGGGGATTTGCTTTAAGCAGCTGGAGAAGGTGGCATTTGTTTAACATGGAAAAAGTGTCTCCCAACTTTGAAGCACTGAACCCAAACATCTCATTCTCATGCTGTCCACAAATCAATGTTCTTTCCTTTACACGAAACAGGGCAACTTTAGAGCCCACTAAAGCTACAGCAAACTGGGAGGTGGGTATGCCCTGATTTTCCGTTTTTAGATCCAGGGACGGTACGAAGGACTTATTTGCAGGAAGAGCAAGAATGATCAGTTCATCAAGAAACGCCACCCTCAGTTTTCACAGACAACCTCTCCTTCCCACCCCTGCCCTGTCCCCCATCAACTCAAATGGCACCTAAATGATTAAGGCGGCTTCATTAACTCCAGGAGTGTGGCCTGTGTGAGGGCACCTGATTTGTGCTAGACGAGGCCAGCCGAAGAGCAGTCGCTCTGCAAGAGAAAGGCTCAGCCCTTCCTTAATCACCATGGGTTATAATTCACACTGAGGTCCTTACACACACGGAGGCGCTGGGATACTGAGCTTTCCTCTAAGGAGGCTTGGCACAAGTGCCTCCCTCCGAGCCCCCAGGGGCTGAGAGGAGAGTCCCAAATCCTTGCCCTGCCCCAGGAGCTGGGGATCAATAAATTACATTTTTTGTAGAGATGGAGGTCTCCCGATGTTGCCCAGGTTAGTCTCAAACGCTTAGCCTCAAGTGATCCTCCCACTTTGGGCTCCCAAAGCGCTGGGATTATAAGCATGAGCCACCTCGCCTGGTCCACTCTTGGATTCTTTAAAGCCACAAATCTGGTACTTCCCCTCTTGTTCCATTTGTAAGACTCTGAGTGTTAGAGATACTTTAGACAAAATATGTGGGAAAATGACTTTTTAGAAAAACATTTATTGTAATCAATCGCACTGCAGTTGTAGTTCTGAAAGCAAAGTGAAAACACACAGTACAGCTATGCCTCAGTATCCATGGGGGACGGGCTCCAGGACTGCACCCCCAACCCTCAGACACAAAATCTGAGGACGCTCAAGTGCTTGATAGGCACTGGCAGAGTGTTTGCATTTAACCTACACACACCTTCCTGCATAATTTAAATCATCTCTAGATTACTCATAATACCAAATACACTATAAATGCTATGTAAATATGCTATACCATATTGTTTAGGGAATAAGCGCAAGAAAAAAAAAATTTTTTTCCCAAATATTTTCTATCCAAGGCTGGTTGGATCCAAATGTGGAACCCACGGTTACGGAGAGCTGACTGTACTGGGGAAATCTTGAGGGTGGAAACATTCCTTAGAGGTGCTTTATATCACACCACTTCAGCAGGAGCAATTCAGGCATACCTGTCTCTACTATGCTTTGCAGATACTGTGCTTTTTCAAAAACGGAAGGTTTGTAGCAGCCCTGCATCAGGCAAGTCGATTGGCACCATGTTTCCAACAGCAGGTGCCCACTTTGTGTCTCTGTCAGCATTTTGAACAATAAATATTTTTAAATTAAGGTTTGTACATTTTTTTAGACATAATGCTACTGCGCATTATCTCTGAGGTATGCCTGATCTTTTTACTACGAATATTTCATTTGAGAAGTAAACCTCAAGTACTACTGTGACTTTTCAGATGGGAAGAGTGAGGCCCTGGGAGGGCGAGTCTAGGTGTGCAGCTAGTGGGGGCTGGGGTCAAGTCCACTGGGGGGTCAAGTCCACTTGGTGCTTGAGGCTTCACTCAGCAGGCCGCCTGTCCCCTCCATGGGGCTGTTTGGCGGTCCCTGGTTAGGGGAGGGCTGCACTAAGAGGTAAACGTGATTCCAGCAAGGGCCGCTCCAAGGCTCCGAGACCCCAGGGCCTGCAGAGGGGTGGCCTCCAGTCCTGCAGGAGGTGTTTGGAAGAGGAGTCATCTCCCAAGATGAGAAGGCCCCCGGGGGAGGATGAGGTGTGGTCAGACCATTGGCTGAGCAGGATTCATTTCCCCAGACCCACGCGGGTGAGAGGATTCAGTAGATGCCACTGAAACCTGCGGCAGGCAGGCCTTTGCTCTTCACTGGGGGGCCGGTCAGAGGGCTGTCATGGCACGTCGGTGCACACGACGCTGGCACATGCTTCTTCGTAAGTAATTTCTGGAACGTGACACTGCATGGAGGTCGCCTCTCCAGCAGGATGTTGCTAGCAGTACACTGATGATGTGGAGGTTCCCCAGGGGCATCCACTGGGCTTCTCCCAGCTCCCAAGCCACCTCTTCAGTGTCACAGAGTCATCTAAAGGAGTCCCCCACCTCCCCCGAGGTGCGGCCTAGTCGTCGTACTGGATCTCGGCCCGCAGCTCCTTAGTGACGTAGTTCACCAGCATGGCCAGCAGCTGCTGCTGCAGGGCCTCACTGCCCATGACCAGTGCGGTCAGCTGCACAGCGTCCGTCCACTCCAGGTGCCTGATAATGGCTGTGGCTTCATTAAAGAGCCTCTGCTGCTCGGCAGGGGGCAGCTCCATTATGATCTGAGGAACTGGCTTAAACTGCCCACTTGTCATCCAGGCACCTAACAGCCCCCCGACAGCACCCCCTAGAAAATAAGGAAGCATTCAATTAGTGGGGTCTTATTCATAAGCGATGGCCTTACTTAAGTTCCCACTGAGTGCACACCGCCGGCGCCATGAGCAGGCGCATTCATGAGTGGGCCAGAGCGGGCTCCGTGCCGTGCCTGCTCCGCTAGGGAGTGTGGAGGGCAAAGGTTTAGGCGTTCTTCTGTCCATTCGGCTCAGATAATTGACACCCAACACACATTCCCTAAGCTCCACATGTAGGGATGCAAAATGAAGCCTGCTCCATCTCCCTCCTCAGGGCTGGACCCACTAAGATCTTCAAGGGCTGATGGAGGTTCCTGCGCTTACTGTAAAAATCCCTCTCATCACAAAGGAGAAGGCTGAGAAACAAATGCATTTTCTTTTCTTTTCTTTTTTTTTTTTTGAGATGGAGTCTTGCTCTGTTGCCTAGGCTGGAGTACAATGGCATGATCTCAGCTCACTGCAACCTCCACTTCCCAGGTTCAAGCGACTCTCCCACCTCAACCTCCTGAGTAGCTGGGATTACAGGCATGTGCCACCATGCCTGGCTGTTTCTGTATTTTTGTAGAGACAGGGTTTCACCATGTTGGCCAGGCTGGTCTTGAACTCCTGACCTCAGGTGATCTACCTACCTCGGCCTCCCAAAGTGTTGGGATTATAGGCATGAGCCACCATGCCTAGCCACAGATGCATTTTCAAAAGAAACCACCTCAGGCTGGGTGCGGTGGCTCACGCCTGTAACACCAACACTTTGTGAGGCCAAGGCAAGTGGATCACTTGAGGTCAGGTGTTCAACACCAGCCTGGCCAACATGTGAAACCCTGCCTCTACAAAAATACAAAAATCAGCCAGGCATGGTGGTGCACGCCTGCAATCCCAGCTACTCAGGAGGCTGAGGTGGGAGAATCATTTGAGCCTGGGAGGTGGAGGCTGCAATGAGCCGAGGTCACACCGCTGCACTCCAGCCTGGGCAACAGAGCAAGACTGTCTCCAAAAAAAAATCATCTCAGTGGTCAGACTGAATTTCCTCCACCGGGCAGCTGATATGCTTCTTGCCCCTGAACTTAATGAAATCTCAGTAGTTAAAGGACCTGGGGACAGATAAGGAGGCTGTTTCCTCTTGAAGCAGTGCTTTTCCTATAACGCCTCCAAGTCGTGCGGTGATAAATAACAAATTTAAGGTAGTTTACTGTTTCTCCTTCTGCCACCCTGAAAGGGCAGAAACACTATTTTTAAATGTAAACTCATTACCAAGGTTAGGTCATGCTATTCTGTGACTCATGTATCCATGGAAAGTTCTACCTGAAGGGGCCACGTGCAGGATATGGTGCAGAGGAAGGGAAGGTACCCTCGGGAAGGGGTCTCAAAGTCAAGGGCCTCCAAGAGCCAGGCAAGAATTGAGAGGAGTGAAGGGTCGGTGGGCCTTACCTGGCCCCTCCCCTGCTGAGGTCAGGTGGGTGGCAGGCTGTGACTTCATCCCGGCCTACGGTCTAGGCCAAGCCTTAAACGGCATGGACCTTCGGAGGCCCAGGACACAGAAGACCTGGACGGCCTGGTTCCTATGAAGGGGCAGTGGCTACTTCACGCCAGTTCATAGCTACCACACAAAATACCAGGTTTGCAGCTTTAAAACGTCTCACAAGTTTTAAATATCACCAATCAGATATTTAAAGATGAAGCCCGCTAGACTTAGGGACTCACTTTCAACAGACAGAGTACGGAAAGAGAGACAGAAACTTTACAACAGAAAAACCCAGCGAACGCCCTTAAGCAAGTGTTCAAGGTCAACATCACTGACGATGGTGTGAATGTCACGTACCCCCCGGAATTAATGCGAGAGAAGGGAGAGGGGCACGTCACCTCTCAGGCATGCCTTCCAAAGACTCCTAACTCCAGTCCCATCCTAAACACCTCAGGCAAATTCAAACTGAGAGATGTTCTATGAAATACTACCCAGTACTCCTCAAAACTAGCAAGGTTGTGAACAAGGAAAGCCCGAGAAAGTGTGAAAGGCCGGAGGAGACTAAGAAGCAGGCGATTCAGTGCAATGCAGCGTGTTAGCCTGGATCCTGGAGCCAAAACAAGGCCATTCACGCACAAACTGCAGAAACCCAAATCGAGTCTGGAGAGTGGTTGATAGTCACGTATTGGTTAGCGTTGATTTCTTAGATTTTCTTTTCTTAGACAGAATCTCACTCTGTCACCCAGGCTAGAGTGCAGTGGTGTGATCATACCTCATTGCAGCCTCAAACTCCTAGGCTCAAGCAATCTTCCCACCTTGGCTTCCCATGTAGCTGGGATTACAGGCGTACGGCACCCATGCCTGGCTCATTTTTTTTTAAATTTTTTTGTAGAGACGAGGTCTCATTATGTTGCCCAGTCTGGTCTCGAACTGCTGGGCTTAAGCGATCTTTCTGCCTCAAGCCTCCCAAAGTGCTGAGACTATGGAGGCGTGGGCCACTGCCCCCGGCTGGTTTTAGTTATGACAATTGTACAGGGATACATGTGAACGCTAGGGGAACTGAAACTGGATGGAGGACACATGGGAATCCTTTGTACTATCTTCGCGACTTCTCTGTAAACCTAGTATTACTGTGAAATGAAAAGTTTCTTTCAAAAATGCAGCCCAGGCCATGCAGAACCCACTGGCAGGCTGGACTCAGAGGACAGGCAGCAGAACCAGCACTGGCCTCTTCGGGAAGCCAAGCGCTGAGGCCCCTGCAGCAGACACCTCCCCAGGCACTAAGCTGGGGCCAGCCTCATATCCTAGAGCCTGAATGCCGCATGCAGACAGGCTTCACTTCCTCTGCAAAAGAAAGGCGAATTCTGGGGAGGGAAAACCGGCTAATTTACAAGTTTTACTGAACTTTTCCCCATGACACCAGTGAAATGCTCAGAGTTGACAAGAGTTGCACTCATGTGCACTAAACCTTTATGAGAACATCAATATTTGATTTAGAGCAGCACTTAATGCAAAAAGTCGCCAGGAATATCGACCAGCAAATTACTGGCTCTTTGGAGAGGAGAAAATTCCTTTGTTTTCAGGGTAAAACGATGCTCCCACCCCGTGACCAGGGGCTGGAAGTAGTGAATCCCCTGGGCTCTCTTTGTGGACATCCTGTTCTCCACCAGCTTTTACTCAATCTGAATAAAATATGTGCTCCCAAAATAGCATCTGGGCACAGCTCTATGATAAAATGATCCCGAAGCCTTCCCCTGAGCACTCAGATGGAGGTGGGGGCACAGATGCGGAGTGTCATTGCGGAAGAAGGAAATGGCCTTGTCTCCTGCTTCCTTCCCGGATGGCAAGAAGCTCAAGTCAGGCCTCACTAATTCATGGAGTCTGGAAAGGAAAATACGGAGAGGGCAGCTCTGGGGCCACCCACACATTTATTTTTCTCCCCGATGTGAGCCTCAGCTTAATGAAATGTCCTTGAATGTCAGTCCCACCACAGAACGGAAGAACAAGGCAGGAACCCGGCCAGTGAGCTGGGGAACAGAAGCCAACCTCAGCAGAAAAGCACTTCTCTGTCCCGCCTGTGAGCATGGACACTGCACGCCACACAGAAGGGATCTCCACCAGACAGTGAGCTCTCCAGGCCCCACGCCCCCAGCTCAGGCTGGCCAGCACAGAGCAGCCATGTGGCAAATACCTGCCAAGCCTGACACAACAAATGCACGGTCATCTTAAGAACCCCTGCTAAACCGTACGGCAGGTCCCCACGGCCACCCCGACAGGTCTGATGGGCAGCCAACTCCCTCACTCCATCCTGGGCTATGGTTTGGGCCACAGCCTCAGGCCAGGTAGACCTTCTGAAGTTCAGGACACAGGAACTCTTCCTGCCCCAAGCCAAAGAAAGTAACTTCATCCTCGCTCCGAGGAACAGTGGAAAAATTAGCCAAGCTTTCATTCACTGCCAGCAACTGATTCTCGAATAGAACCAGGTGGTAAATGGCCAGGTACAGTGGCTCATGCCTGTAATCTCAGCACTTTGGGAGGCTGAGGCAGGAGGATCACTTGAGGCCAGGAGGCGGAGGTTACACGAGCTAAGATCACGCCACTGCACTCCAGTCTGGGCGACAGTGTGAAACCCCGTCTTAAAAAAAAGCAGGTGGCAAAGGAGAGGGCAGACCCTCTAGGGGTGAAAGGCAGTTCTTTTGGTGGTCTCTTTCGGAACAGGGGAGCTCTCTCAGAATGAGCCGGCTCACGTGAAACGGCCACACGGCATGTGCTGAGTAGGAGCAGGGACCTTGTAGTCATGATGGGGTGAGGGAGGCCACCATGGGGCCCAGGACACCCTGGTATCTTCAAAGGTCTGTCACTCTAACACTTGTTCTGCGATCCCAGCACTGGGAGAAGGGCACCTCCAGGCCCAAATGGCACAAATGCCATTTTCAAGAGTGCACCACACTTCTGAGACATTCACACTCATAAGTTTGTATTTCCAACAGGACAAATTCATCTGCAAAGATCATTTCCCAGAGGCAACCTTAACTCCACCAACTCCTCCCACGAGACAGAGGACACCACTTGTACGAACTCATTTCTCCCTGTGGTTTTTTTTTTTTTTTTTTTTTTTTTTTTTTTTTTTTTTTTTTTTTTTTTTTTTTTTTTTTTTTTTTTTTTTTGCTGAGATAGAGTCTCGCTCTGTCATCCAGGCTGGAGTGCAATGGCATGATCTTGGCTCACTGCAACTTCTGCCTCCTGGGTTCAAGCAAGTCTCCCAGCTCAGCCCCGTGAGTAGCCAGGATTACAGGCACCTGCCACCACACCCAGCTATTTTTTTATATTTTTAGTAGAAGCAGGGTTTTGCCAGGCTGGTCTTGAACTCCTGACCTCAGGTGACCCGCCCACCTCGGCCTCCCAATGTGCTGGGATTATAGGCTTGAGCCCCCGCGCCCGGCCTTCTCCCTGTGTTTCAATGGCCCTTTTATAACACCCCTGAGGCTGGCTGTCTCTGTGAGACACTTGCACTTACCAACGGCAAGTCCCGGTGGGCCACCCACCAAGCCCCCGACGAAGGCCACGGCCCCTGTGACCAGGGCACCCTTCCCGGAGTGCTTGACTGCTGCCTTCATCTTCCTCTCCCCGGAAAGGGAGCACAGCAGCTTCATGATGTCCTCCACCATGATGGTCATCGTTGCTGGCCTTCGAGGGAGAAGTTCAGAGGGACAGTTTTAAGGAGCGTAAGAGTATTTCCATCCCAATGCCTCTCTAGTTCCTAGAGTTTTAAGGAAGGGTCCCCCTTTTCAGGAGAGCGCAGCAGCTCTAAGTGCCTGCATGACAGACAGCATCCAGGCGGTGGAAAGTTCCCACAGAGCAAGCAGGCAGCAGTTAGTGAATAAGGAAACAGCAGCAGCTGAGTGGATGAAAGGTCTTCTTTGCCTTCTGATTAACTTCTGACTTACGACAAATTAAGGAGCAACTAGGCCACATGTTCTGCCGGTTCATCACGAGGGAGGCGGTCTTACCCCTCTGGCATCAGCGGCCTTTGCACTGGCCCGGGGAATGCCCTGCACATAAAGCCCAGCAGAAACCGGGAAGTATTGGCATGAGTGGGTATCTGAGCTGATTGCAAGCCAGAGCCGGGGAAGGGACGGGACTCTGTGACCACATGGGCGCCGGCCTGTGGTGGGCCCTGAGCAGAGGGTCAGATATCTCCCTTCTAAGACAGAGACAGCCCCTACAGGCTGCACTCTGGGACAGTGCCAGCAGGATGGGTAGGAAGTACCTGGCAGAAGCCTGGAGGCTCTGGACCCAGGATGTCTCTGAACAAACACTGTTACCTTCTGTTCCTAACACGCACCATGGGCAGCCTTAGCAACTGCTCTTAAAAGTCAACACCACTTTGGGAGGCCGAGGCGGGTGGATCACGAGGTCAAGAGATCAAGACCATCCTGGTCAACATGGTGAAACCCCGTCTCTACTAAAAATACAAAAAATTAGCTGGGCATGGTGG
>NW_016107576.1:6059809-6063008 GCF_001604975.1 Cebus imitator | reverse complement strand
TACCCATGGGACACTAAAAGCAGGGATAAGATGAAGCAACCAGAGAATAAAATACATGAAAGCACTCCCAGGCTTTGCAATATTTATGGATAGATAGATAGATAGACGGACGAGTAGACCTCTGGCACATGACCTTTAGCACAATTCTCTGGGGTCGGGAAAACGTGTGCCACGCTGGAGCCAGGACTGGGAGTGGCAGGCTCTGGGGAACACAAGGGCTGAGGCAATCAAAGGGGCCACGAGGTGGTGGGTCTCCTAGGACCTCCGGCTCCAGCAGCACTTCCCATTCATTCTAGGTGGACATACCAAAACAGCTGCTAGAGCAACTCGACTCAAGAAGTTTTGTATAGGTTCTATTGCTTAATATCTTTTTTTTTTTTTTTTTGAGATGGGGTCTTGCTCTGTTGCCCAGGCTGGAGTGCAGTGGCACGATCACAGCTCATTGCAGCCTCCACCTCCTGGGCTCAAGCAATCCTCCCACCTCAGCCTCCTGAATAGATGGGACAACAGGTGTGTGTCACCACTCCCAGCCAATTTTATTTTTACTTTTAGTAGAGATAACTCCTACGTTGCCCAGGCTGGTCCTGAACTCCTGGGCTTAAAAGATCCTTCTGCCTTAGCCTCTCAAAGCATTAGAATTACAGGTGTGAGCCACTACATTTGGTTTGGTTTGGTTTTGTTTTTTTTAAAGAGATAGTATCTTGATGTTGCCCAAGCTGGAGTGCAGGGGTGCGACATAGTCACTGCAGCCTTGAACTCCTGGGCTACAGTGATTCTCCCATCTCCGCCTTCTAAGTAGCTGGAGCTACAGGCATGCAACACCACGCACAGCTAACTTTTTGTTTTGTAGAGACAGGATCTTGCAATGTTACCCAGGCTGGTCTTGACCTGAGCTCAAGCAATCCTGCCTCAGCCTCCCAGACCGCCGGGATTATAGGCGTGGGCCACCGCAGCCAGCCATGTGTGGCTTTCTGACCCAAGGATGATCCAGAAGCAGAAGTCCCTAATGGGAAATTGCTCTCCCAATCCTGGGATATACTTCTGAGCCCAGAGAACAAACCCATGAATCCACGAGATGACCACAGAGTCAGGTTCTCAGAACTTCTCTGCAATCCCAGGAGAGCACCCTCCATTCCTGCCCCTGTACCTTTCCCTTCTCTTTCCCCTTTGGCACACGTTAGATCTGTGATTCTCCACAAGAGCATGGGAATCACTGGAAACCTTGTAAGAGACAACCAGCATGGGAGGGTAGGATTCTGCATTTCCAACAAGCCCCCAAAGTGCTCCTCTGAACTCACTTTGGGCAGCAAGACCCCAAGAGGCCATAACCCAGGACTCAGACATTCGTTACTGTCTTCAAATTCAGAAAGCAAACAAGCACCTCTAGAAATGTCTTTTTGGGCCCCTGGAGTATTAGAAGCAGTGGGAGGGATGGCCTCGTAAGCCCTGCTCCTATAAGGGACTGGAGGGGAATTCGGACCTGTGAGTCCCTGCTCTGGCTACCCTGTGCCCTGGGTCTCCCAAAACCCAAAACCCCTCCTGGTTTCCCGGCTCTGCCCAGCCCCTTTGCTCAGACAGGTTGAATACCTTCTCCTTCTCCCTGGAAGAGAACCCCTTCCACTATTCCAGTGGTCAAGATTTGTTTACAACAAATGTCTAAACAATAAAATGGCGTTATCACAGCATCAGCACTGAATAAGCAGAAGCCACCAGAAATGGGGAGACAGAGGGCAGAACCTGATTTATCCAGTCACCATGGTCCTGAAAAGCTACACACACAAACGAAATGAGATAGATACATAGCCAGATAGATAGACGTACACACACATACACACACACACACACACAGAGAGAGAGAGAGAGAGAGAGAGAGAGAGAGAGAGATAAATAGATACTTTTTATTTTTTGAGACACAGCCTGCTCTGTTGCCCAGGCTGGAGTGCAATGGGGAGATCTCAGCTTACCAAAACCGATTCAAGCAATTCCCCTGCCTCAGCCTCCTGAGTAGCTGGGATTACAGGCATGCACCACCACACTCGACTAACTTTTGTACTTTTAGTAGAGACAGGGTTTTGCCATGTTGGCCAGGCTGGTCTCAAGCTCCTGGCCTCAGGTGATCCGCCTGCCTTGGCCTCTCAAAGTGCTGGGATTACAGGCGTGAGTCACCATGCCTAGCACAAAATGAGATATATTTCAAGTACATATTAAGGCAACCAAAGGAAATCATTTTCCAGCAAAATCTTAGAAAAAGCTCAAAATCCTGCTGTAAAATATCTAATCACCTTTGAGCTTAGTTCTGGTTTCTATCCAGCTTTTCATCTGTCAATTATATTGGAAAAAGAAAGGCACCGCCCGGGTCTCAGAAAGGCCTCTCTGGAGGCTGCAAGGAAGCTCCCTTTCCCAGGGTGTGAAGACCCTGAGCTCTGCCATGCTTCATCCGCAAGGCTGGCTTCCAGGCCAGTGCCCGACACCACTCCCAAAATAGGTTGTCTGCAGTTTTAGGAGTGGTGCTTTGGGTCTGCACTCTCAAAACAGTTTATGGACAGGAAGAAAATGCATGTAGAAGAGGAAGGAAGGAAGGCAGGAAACATACAAAACCACTTTAGCTCTACTGGTTACCCCCCGCCCCCCCGCAAAAAAAAAAAAAAAAACAAAAACAAAAAACAGCTTCCAACCTGCTCAGAATAACTCTAAATGAAAATCTACAGAGGCTCAAGAGATGTCCTTGCAAAAATGCAACTTCCAACTCCAGCTGGCCCAGCCAGGCCGGCAACAATGTGAGAGGAGAGAGATAAATCAATTAGGCAAAGAGTTAGGGCAAGGGTCCTTAGCAGAATTCCCTTCTAACAAAAAGCAGCCTAAGAGGTCATTTTCCTTTAAGAAACACAGATAAAGAAGGAAAGCTCTAACAGACAAAGGGGTCCCCTGTGTGACATACAGACATACAGTGGGCCCCAGTAAGCACAGTCCTCTCCCTTCTTAGAAATACTCAGGCCGGGAGCAGTGGCTCACACCTGTAATCCCAGCACTTTGGGAGGCCACGGCAGGCAGGTTGTCTGAGGTCAGCAGTTCGAGACCAGCCTATTCAACATGGTGAAACGCCATCTCTACTAAAAATACAAAAATTAGCAAGCGTGGTGGCGGGCGCCTGTAATCCCAGCTACTTGGAAGGCTGGAGAATCACTTGAACCTGGGAGGC
>NW_016107576.1:6052549-6057058 GCF_001604975.1 Cebus imitator | reverse complement strand
CCAGGGCCCAGGACTCTAGTCCTGGCTCTGATGCTTACTTGTGTGACTTCGGCCTCTCCATGCCTCAGTTTCCCCATAGGACAATGACTACACTAACAGTGTCCACCCGGCAGCGGGAGGGGCTCCCCACAGGGCGAGGACTCCTCAAGGCGCTCCCGGGCCCCAGGCCTGCTCTTGGTGTGCCCCCTCCCTTCGCGGGGCGCGGCCTGGGAGGCGCCCCGCCCCGGCTCGGCTCACCTTTACCTACCGGAGCGAAGCCCTGCGGCGCGCGCGGAGACGGAGACGCGCCCGCCACCCGAGCCCTGCTGTCCCCCCGCTCCCTGCCCGGCTCCCCGGCCCCAGCCCCAGCCCCGGGAGGGTCGCGCAGGCCTCGGTGGCGGTCCCGGCGCTGGCCCCGCCTTCCCTCCCGCCTTCCGGTGCGCGGGGCCTTCCGGGAAGCCACGCGCTGGGCCGGCTCCCGGCTCCGAGCTGCGCCCGGCCTTGCGGGGACCCGGTGGGCGCTGCCGGGCGCCCCCTCCCCGGCCCCGGCTCACCCCGCCGCCGACACCGGGGCCCGGGCTTGGGTTACAGGTGGCGCAGCCGAGCCGGGGCGCCCGGAGAGGAGGCCCGGGGACCGCAAGGCCGCGCTCCCGCAGGCCCAGCCCTGCCCTGCTCCGTCACGCACGCAGGGTCAGAGCCGGGCCCCGCGCACCTGCCTCCCGGCCCGCGGGCACTTTGCGGAGACCTCACTCCCTGTGGCCTTGGAGGACCCCTCCGTCCCTGCAGCCTTTGCGCGGAAGAGAGCACAGGGGCATCTGGAGGTCAAGGGTGCTGCGTCAGTATTTGGTGAATGTGTGGGCCGGAGCCAGATTTCCGCTGTTCCTCAGCCTGCTCTGGAGGCTCTGGGTCTGGGAGTTGCAAAAAAGCAGGCGGGGAGGTCCCGTAATCCCAGCTGCCAGTGAGGCTGAGGAGGGAGGATCGCAGGAGCCCAGCCTGTCGAGCGTGGGCAACCCAGTGACATCCCATCTCTACAAATAATAAAAATGAGGCCGGGTGGGTGACTCATACCTGTAACCTCAGTGTTTTGGGAGGCTGAAGCCGGAGGATTGCTTGAGCCCGGGAGTTCGAGGCTGCAGTGAAGCGTGATCGCACCCCTGCACTCCAGCCTGGGTGACAGAATGAGACCCTGTCTCTCTCTATCTCTCTCTTTTTTTTTTTTTTTTTGAGACGGAGTTTCGCTCTTGTTGTCCAGGCTGGAGTGCAATGGCGCGATCTTGGCGCAACCCCCACCTCCTGGGTTCAAGGAATTCTCCTGCCTCAGCCTCCCAAGTAGCTGGAATTACAGGCGACCGCCACCATGCCAGACTAATTTTGTATTTTTAGTAGAGACAGGGTTTCTCCATGTTGGTCAGGCTGGTCTCGAACTCCCACCTCAGGTGATCTGCCCGCCTCAGCCTCCCAAAGTGTTGGGATTACAGACGTCAGCCACCGCGTCCAGCGGAGACCCGGTCTCTTAAAAAAAGAAAAAAAAAAAAAAAAAAAGGAGAACTGGCCTTGCTCCTAGGATTCTTGGGTGGGGGCCAAAGCTGAGGCTAGGCAGCCTCTTGGGAGGGTGCAAAGGGCATGAGGCTGGGATTGCAGAACCACCCAGGAGTCTTACTGTGTTGAGGCCTGTGGAAAGCTGTCCCCACTCTTGTCATGCAAGGTCTGGCCTTGAACCATCTCAAACCCAACAGTGGCTTCTGGGGGCTCTCTAGAGAATTAATCCTAACAGCAACCTTGCAAAGCAGGCATGGTTTTCATTGCCATATTACAGATGGGAAACTCTAAACACAGGCTGCTCTGCCCAAGGCCACGCTGGTTAGAAAGTTTCAGGGCCCAGACTCCAGCCCGGGACGGTAACTCAAAGCCCCGGTTGTGACTGACACCCTGCCTGCTCTCCAGGGTGCTACGGGCACCCAGAGGACGGCCTCCTTTCCATTCTTAATACCAAGGGTAAAACCCTTAATCCCAAGGTTCCCCAGCCCTTGGCTGGGGTAAGACAACCCCATTTATTCCTGAATCGGAGCTTTTGCTTGAGTTTGGGTGACTTTCAAGAAGGAAAGTGAACTGAGGCCAGGGCAGTCCTTGGTGCCTTCCTGGGGGCCTGAGTGAGGCGCTCCCGTTTCTCTGCGGGCAGCTCCCTCTGGCGGTACATTACGGAATTGGCCTGCAGGGTGGGTGTGAAAGAGGCTTCAGAGTCCAGACCCTCCAGAGAAGGCAAACATGCAAGAAGTTCACGCAGCGGAGCGCGATGGCTCACACCTGTAATCCCAGCACTTTAAGAGGCCGAGGCGAGCCGATCACCTGAGGACAGAAGTGTGAGATCAGCCTGGGCAACATGATGAAACCCCACCTCAACTAAACATAGAAAAATGAGCTGGACATTGTGGTGCACGCCTGTAGTCCCAGCAGCTTGGGAGGTTGAAGTAGGAGAATAGCTTGGACCCAAGAGGTGGAGGTTGCAGTGAGCCGAGATCGCGCCATTGCATGGAAATCTGCAACCCATCAGCCTCCTGGGCCTCATTCTGATGTGACTGCAGGCATAAAATGATCGCACATTCTGAACCCCAGAAATGGAGCACACAGTGCCTTATGCTGCTAAAGGCAGGTGGGAGCTCCTGCAGAGTGTGCTAGGCATGCAGTGGGGTCTCCGCGATGGTGTGGAAATGGCGCTGGCCCAGCACACAGAGATGCTTTATGTTGCTTACAATGACCTAGGGACAGTTCTTTCACGTCTCCATGCCTCAGTTTCCTCATCTGGGAAATGGCAACAAGAGTAGTGCTTATCCTATAGGGCTTTCTGAACATGAAAGGAGGTAATGTATAGGGATCTAGATTATTCTTGTTTACATTATAGAATGGGAAAATGAGCGGCTTCTCCAAAGTCCCAAATATGAGCCTCAAGTGCCCAAGGTAGTGGGAAATCCAGTTCTACCCCCACCCTGACAAAGCACTCTCTTCCTGATGGGCCCAGTGATGCCCTAGCGTGCTAGGTGGTGTTCACAGGGACGGCCAGAGTCAGAACTCAGACGGGCCCCCACGAGGCCAGCGTTTCTATGCCTTCACTTTCTCCCGAAGCTGAGTGCCCCAGCTCCTAAAACTTCCATGGCGCTTTCAGGCCTACGCCACCCATCTAGACCAGGGCTGGATGATCAGCCACGTGGGCCACACCCAGAGTCCCTGTAGCATCTTTTGGTTTTTGTTTGTTTGCTTGTTTTTGAGAAGAAGTCTCCCTCTGTTGCCCAGGCTGGAGTGCAGTGCTGCGATCTCAGCTCACTGCAACCTCTGCCTCCAGGGTTCCAGCGATTCTCCTGCCTCTGCCTCCCGAGTAGCTGGGACTAGTCGGGAGGCAGAGGCAGGAGAGGCGCCCACCACCACGCCCTGCTAATTTTTGTATTTTTTTAGTAGAGATGGGGTTTCACCATATTGGTCAGGCTGGTCTCGAACTCCTGACCTTGTGATCCGCCTGCCTCAGCCTCCCAATGTGCTGCAATTACAGGCGTGAGCCACCACGCATGGCCTTAGTCAAGTGATTCTCGTGCCTTAGTCACCAGGGTAGCTAAGATTACAGGTGTGCACCATCATGCCTGGGTAATTTTTATATTTTTAGTAGAGATAGGGTTTTGTTATGTTGGCCAGGCTGGTCTCGAACTCCTGGCCTCAAGTGATCTACCCTCCTTGTCCTCCCACAGTGCTGGGATTACAGGCATGAACCACGGTGCCCAGACCCTGTAGCCTCTTAATATTAGCACCCGGGTCAGGAGAGGTCGCAACCCCACATGCTGGGCCCAGAACACCCTTCCTAAGGACCTCTGAGTCCTTAGCCCCGAAGGGCTTGAGGAGGTCTCCCCAGCCCCAACCTTACCCCTCCATACATACCATTCCTGTCATATGTGGTCTTCAGCACCCCACTGGACACGTACTAGGTGTATGAATTTGCTTGGCCGCCATAACAAAGTACTATAAACTGGGCCACTTAAAACAGAAATGTATCATCTCACAGTTCTCGAGCAGATGTCTAAAATCAAGGTGGCACCAGGGCCATGCTCCTTGCTATGGGCTGAATGTTGATGTCCCACCAAAATTCATGTGTTGAAACTTAATCCCCAATGTTGTGGTATTAAGAGGTGGGGCCTATGGGGGGTGAACAGGTGACCCGGGCACTGCCCTCATGGCTGGGATCAGTGGTCTGTGAAAGATGCCGGAGAGGCCAGACGTGGTAGCTCATGACTATAATCCCAGCACTTTGGGAGGTCAAGGCAGGTGGATCAGGAAGTCAGGAGTTCAAGACCAGCCTGGCCAAGATGGTGAAACCCTATCTTTACTAAAACTACAAAAATAGCCGGGCACAGTGGGTGGTGCCTGTAATCCCAGCTACTCGGGAGACTGAGGCAGGAGAATCGCTTTAACTCAAGTGGCAGAGGTTACAGTGAGCCAAGATTTCGCCACTGCACTCCAGCCTGGGTGACAAAGTGAGACTCCATATCA
>NW_016107576.1:6032588-6052379 GCF_001604975.1 Cebus imitator | reverse complement strand
GAGGAGGAGGAGGAGGAGGAGGAGGAGGAGGAGGAGGAGGAGGAGGAAAAAGAAGAAGAAAAAGAAAGAAAGTTGCAGGACGGAGCTTCTTTGCTTGCCCCTTCTCCCATGTGAATACACAGCAGCAAGGTCCCATCTATGAGGTACGGGCCCTAACCAGACACTGAGTCTGCTGGTGCCTTGATCTTGGACTTCCCAGCCTCCAGAACTGTGGGAAATCAATTGTTGTTGTTTATAAATGACCTAGTCTAGGTATTTTGTTATAGCAGCCTGAGTGGCCTGGGACAGTCCCTGTGAACCTGTAGGGAAGACACTTTCCTTGCTTTTCCCTAGCTTCTGGTGGTGGCTTTAATCCTCAGTGTTCCTTAGCTTGGAACTGCATCACTGCCTCTGTTGTCATATGAAATTCTATGTCTATGTCAAAACTTCCCTCTTCTTTTCTTAGATGGAGTCTGGCACTATTGCCCAGGCTGGAGTGCAGTGGTGTGACCTCAGCTCACTGCAACCTCCGCCTCCCGTGTTCAAGCGATTCTCCTGCCTCAGCCTCCCAAGTAGCTGCGATTACAGGCAAGCACCACCACACCTGGCCAATTTTTGTATTTGTAGTAGAGATGGGGTTTCACCACATTGGCAAGGCTGCTCTCAAACTCCTGACCTCAGGTGATCCACTCGCCTTGGCCTCCCGAAGTGCTGGAATTACAGGCATCAGCCACTACACCCAGCCAAAACTTCCTTCTAATAATCATATTAGATTAAGAGCCCTCCCTAATAACTTCATTTTAGCTTGATGACATCTGCAAAGAACCTATTTCCAAATAAGGTCACATTCCCAATAATGGGGTTAGGACTTCAACACATCTTTATATAATTCAACCTTAACACCAGATGTCTTTGTTTTCTACTGCCATAACAGAATTACACTGACTGAGTAATTTATAAAGAGAAGATATATTTTTTGGCTCACAGTTTCGGGAGGCTGGAAATTCCAAGATCCAGGGGCCACATCTGGTGACAGCCTCTTGTTGTCACAAGGTATCACATAAAGAGGGAATGTGAGAGAGGGGAATAGGGCCATGCTTATCCTTTTATCAAGAGTCCCCTCCTGTGATAACAGCATTAATCCACTTATGACCTCATCACCACTGAAAGGTTCTCCTAGTAATTCGGGGGACCAAAGTGGGCAGATGACCTCAGGTCAGGAGCTTGCGCCCAGCCAGACCGACATGGCAAAACCCCATCACAACTAAAAATATATATAAAAATTAGCTGGGCGTGGTGGCACATGCCTGTAATCCCAGCTACTCGGGAGGCTGAGGCAGGGGAATTGCTTGAACACAGGAGGCAAAAGTTGCAGGGAGCTGAGGCAGCACCACTGCACTCCAGCCTGGGCGACAGAGTGAGACTCCATCTCAACAAAACAAAAACAAAAACATAAATATATATATCTCACCACAATGGCCACTGAATTTCAACATGAGTTTTAAAGACGTGCAAACCCTAGCATGAGTATCCAGCAGACGCCAGCTGTGATCATTATAATCCGAGCATGTGCATAGTACATACATGTTCACCCATGCACAATAAAATAACAGCCTTGGGTTAAGCGTGGTGGCTCGCAAGTGTAATCCCAGCACCTTGGGAGGTCAAGGTAAGAGGATTACTTCAGACCAGGAGTTTAAGACCAGCCGGGGCAACATAGCAAGACCTGATCTCTACAAAAAATTTAAAACTTAGTCAGGTGAGGTGGCATGCGTCTGTAGTCCCAGCTACTCGGGAGGCTGAGGTGGGAGGATCGCTTGAGACTGAGGCTGCAGTGAGCTGTGATTACTGTCATTGCACTCCAGCCTGGGCAACAGAGTGAGATTCCGTCTCAAAAAAAAATAATACTGTTGTGTGCAGGGGAAGCATCCTGTCGCCTCCCTTCAGTCTTGGGAGAGCTTACTTCTGAAAGTGCTGTGGAAGGACAAGGTGGCTTGGGGACGGGTAATGATCTCCTCCCAGGCTTCATCACTGTTCTTTTAAATAATTAATTCATCTTCTTCCTTGGTGTTTACATCCTTCAAATATTTGTAGACGGTTATCATGTCCCTTTAGTCCCCACTTAGCACCGCTCTGCATATTTGCTGTCATGTTGAGTGTGTGTTATCGTCACTGTCATTATGATTATTATTTCCTTGCAGCTCCCTCCCTCAGCCTCTCAGCCACCAATATCACGCAGTGAATCTCCTCCAGGTTCCCAGCCTTTCAAGTACCAGGTTACCCAGGAAGAGACATTAAAAGTCAGTAGTGGTGACAAGCCCTACTTGTCACAGAGGGCTTGCAGGCTCTCTGGTTCTTCCCTAATTCTCATCAGTTTCCCCAAAGCCACAGGGGAAAAAAAAAATAGACAAGCTAAGTGAAAATAGCATGCTTCCTCTGCAAACACAGCTTCCAGACAAATCCCCCAGCCCCTGCCCCCAAACATAATCCTCAATCTCCTCCAATACAAATTCAGGATGAGAATGCCTGCTTTCACTAACCTGGGATTATTTCGAGGATTCAAGGAGGAAAAATCTAAAAAGTGCTTTGTAAACTAAAAATCAGGGAGGGTGGTAGTGCCAGGAATGCCTTCCACATTGGATGGGATTTCTACAAAATGTTCCAGAGGTCAGCTGTTCTAAACAGCTAAAAATTCTAAGTTAGAATTTACAAATGAACTCGATAGAGCCGAGATTCACCCTAAAATCTGTCTATTGAAAGAAGATAAAGAGATGCCCTACTTAAAAATCTACTCGTAGATGTTAGTATTCCAAAGAAAGTGTGGAACTCAGAGCTGGAGCTCGATGGGCCCCTGGACAAGTTTACAGATGGCCCTGACGAGACTTGAGGTCACGCTGCTATAAAAGACTTTTTTAAAAAAAACCCACCTTGTCTTGCATTTCAGATCTCACTGAAGAGTTCTTCTGTGCCCGGAAGACTTATTTTCAGTCTGAGAAGAATGATTTTTCAATGGTTCTGTTGAACATGCAATTCTCACGCAAGTATTTCTATAATTATCCTGTTTCAGTTATAATACAGTTTCTGGAACAATAGGACTTTTATTGTATTGCCATATCTGTTATAATGGATGTTTTATTACAGAAAATTATGGTAGAGTCACTATTATGATTCTGAAGTTTTTATTTCAAATTGCTCAGAGGATGGAAATTCTTTCTCCCACTAGTTTTACTTTTAAGGCAGCTTTGAATTTGGGGTGGGGGTGGTGTGTCTTTTCTTCTATTGCAACTTTGGTCTGTTTGAGGTTTTGTTCTATAGCAGAATGTTCTCTTTCACTCCAGTGTAGCCACCTCTGGTATTTGTTTGCTTGTTAGCCTGTGGTACACACAATTTTAAAAAGAATGTTACCTAGACTGTCTCTATGTGTCTGCAAAATTTCTTTCATTATTGCTGGAGAGGTCTCCATAATCCTGGTATTAACTTTTTTTGAGACAGAGTCTCACTTTGTCACCTAGGCTGGAGTGCAGCGGCACAATCTTGGCTCACTGCAACCTCTGCCTCCCAGGTTCAAGCAATTCTCTCGCCTCAGCCTCCCAAGCAGCTGGGACTACAGGTGCGCACCACCATGCCTGGCTAACTTTTTGTTTTTTATTTTTATTTAGAGGAAGTCTTGCTCTGTTGCCCAGGCTCGAGTGCAGTGGCACAGTCTTGGCTCACTGCAACATCTGCCTCCCGAGTTCAAGCAATTTCTGGTTAATTTTTGTATTTTTAGTAGGGACGGGGTTTCACCATGTTGGCCAGGCTGGTCTCGAACTCCTGACCTCAAGCGATTTGCCTTCAACTGATCCGCCCACCTTGGCCTCCCCAAGTGCTGGGACTACAGGCATGAGCCACCGCACCCAGCTGATAAACTGTATTTTAGCATGGTGGCTCACGCCTGTAATCCCAGCACTTTGGGAGGCCGAGGTGGGAGGATCACTATGTCAAGAGATCAAGACCATCCTGGCCAACATGGTGAGGCCCCTACTAAAAAAATTTTAAAAATTAGCTGGGCGTGGTGGGACACACCTGTAGTCCCAGCTACTCAGGAGGCTGAGGCAGAAGAATTGCTTGAACCTGGGAGGCAGAGGTTGCAGTGAGCTGAGGTTGCGTCACGACACTCCAGCCTGGCGCCTGGCGACGGAGCAAGACTCTGTCTCAGAAAACAAAACAAACAAACGAAAACTATATTTTAAAAAGGTAAAAAATACTAGTGATCATGAAACACTAATAGTAGTGATCATGAAAATAGAGAAGCTGAAACTTCTAGGCGCCTTCAGGCTAGGTCATATCCTACTTCAGGTGGCAGCTCCACCTTGAAGAGCGGTGGGGCTGGAGATTTCCTTGGTTAAATCAGAGGCTGCTAGAGGCTGAGATGGGATTCAGGAGTGTGCCTGCTGCCTCCAACAGTGAAGGTCTTCGCCTCCAAGAAGATGCCACCCATGGGGAAGGGTGATCCTCAAATCTTGGACATCAGGTCCAGCTTTCGGCCCAGTTGACTTTTCCACAGTGGAAAGATTTCAAGGCTATGAGAAGTCCCGGAATATCTGCCCACAACAATCTAGCACCATCAGAACACACCTCCACATGTAGCCACCATGTCTCCATGTTCCTGGTAATGCACACTCCCAGGCTCCGAGTCTGGAACTGCTGATGGAGGGGCAGGTCCTGGGCCCTGCCAAGAACCAAGGTTCCCCAGTCACAGCCTTCGATTAGACAGAGCCCCTCCAGTTCTCAGATATTTCTTAGGCTACTCAGGAAATAGAGAGAGGAAGGGACCTACCCCTGGTCACACTGTCAGTAACAGAATCAGAACAGGGCTGGGCACGGTGGCTCACACCTGTAATCCCAGCACTTTGGGAGGCCGAGGCGGGTGGATCGCCTGAGGTCAGGAGTTCGAGTCCAGCCTGACCAACATAGTGAAACCCCATCTCTACTAAAAATACAAAAAATTAGCTGGGTGTGGTGGCGGGCACCTGTAATCCCAGCTACTTGGGAGGCTGAGGCAGGAGAATTTCTTGAACCCGGGAGGCAGAGGTTGTGGTGAGCTGAGATTGCGTCATTGTACTCCTCCATCCTGGGCAACAAGAGTGAGACTCCGTCTCTTGGCCTCCCAGCCTCTGTTCTTCCCTTAACACAAGGCTGGCAGAGATGGGGAGACCAGCCTGACCAACACGGGCCCTATGGGTGGGTGCATTTCGACTGGAAGCCTAGGAAGGTAAACACACACACACACACACACACACACACACACACACACACACACATCGTGAATGTGGAGAAAAGCAGAAAGGAAAAACTGTCAGGGAGTCCTCCAGCACAGAAAACATCCTGATAGTTTAGAGCGCCCAGAAGAGTAGGCACTTTGGAATCTGCAAGGGGTTATTTTGTGGCTCACCTGCAGTGGGGTGGGGTCTCTGGGGCCTGCCCTCCCTCCTACCCTACATGCATTACCCATCCTATAGCCTGCCGTCCCTGCAAAATTCCAGCCCATGGGGTGGGAGGGAAGGAGAGGTGGGGAGGGGTGGGAACACACCACACTTCCGACTTCAGAATGAAACCAGTGCTTTGCACACGTTCGTTCCTCAGTCCCCTTTCTGGAACCCCTCTCCGTTATGAAAGCAGAGACCCCACCCGAATAGGGTGACTTTGGGTCGATGTTCTTGGGGGGTCAGGAATTCAGGAGTTGAGTGTGGGTCCCTAGCACCCCCAGGAGCCAGGGAAGCCCCTCCCCTACCTGAAACTCAAGCAGGCGCCAGGCCCCAAACCCTCGCTCCTCTCTGGTCTAAATCCCACCGCAGGATTTTCTTTTTCGGTGTGACGGTGCTTTGCTGGAGGAGCTGCGAGGGAGAGCTGCGCGGGGCAGGCCCGGGGGACCAGAGGCTCTCGCTTTGGCGGCGGCCCTGCGGGTGCCAGAGGCCTGCGGAGTGATCTGAGCGCGCCAAGCGATTGCTGTCAAGTAAGGTCCTCCACAAATCTTCAGAAACCTCAGAGATGACAGCGCCCGCGAGGCGGGAGCGCAGCGGCTTCCCATATCCCGGCAGACAATGGGGCGCGGGAAGGAAGGGGACGGCGGCCTGGGGACCCCGAGCCCGCAGCACGTGCACCGAGCCCACGGCGGCGGCTTTACAGATCGTGTCGTTCCACCCCCCAAAACAAAGGCTCCGGGGCCCCATCTGTGCCGGGCGCGGGGGAGGGCGCCGCACTTGCTGCCCACCGCATGCAAAGCGAGCCAGACAAAGGGCTCAGCCCTGCAGACGCGAACAGTGGGGAAACAATTACGCACTAAGGAAATGTTGCACGTGGATTTGAGACCAACGGAAAACGCGCTCCCAAACAATGCCCGTTGTTTGCACCGGGCTTTTCTGCTAAGCTTCATCAAGTAATTTGCATGCCATTTCAATAAAATTAATGAATTATGGTCGAGTTTTTTGTTTTATTGACATAAATAAAAATCTTCCTTTCCTTTATTATTGAAATAATTCACCCCCATTCCCCGGGCAGCCTGCACTGCGCGCTAAGGAAACCTGGCCTCCCAGCCAGACCCAGCGGCCTTTCTGCTGCGCTCCTTAGCTAACTCCCTGGAAACCCTACGTTTGTTCTGGCTGCCCCCCTTGACTGTGATAATAGCTAGAACTTCAACCCTCTCACTTTCTTACGCCTGCTTTTCTTGCAGTGGGAGCACCAGCATTTCTGCGTAGGAGGGACTCAGGGCAGTGATGCATTTGGAAAGCTCTGGAAGGTAATGGGCTTCTCTCTCTCTCTCTTGTTTTCTCAACCACCTGCGCCTTTTTTTTTTTTTTTTTTTTTTTTTAAGAGACAGAGTTTCTCCATGTTGGTCAGGCTGGTCTCGAACTTTTGACTTCAGGTGATCCACATGCCTTGGCCTCCCAAACTGCTGAGATTACAGGCATGAGCCCCAGCCGCGCTGTTCAAGGAGCTTCTCATAAAGCTGCATTTGCAAAGCGAGCAGTTTGTTAAGGTTTTATATTGCACCTTTTAAAAAAGGTAATGTGGGGCCTAGCGGTGGCTCACAGCTATAATCCTGGCACTTTGGAAGGCCTAGGAATTCAAGACCAGCCTGGCTAACATAGTGAGACCGAAACTCTACAGAAAAACTTAAAAATTAGCTGGGTGTGGTGGCCTGTGCTTATAGTCCCAGCTACTTGGGAGGCTGAAGGAGGAGGATCACTTGAGCCCAGGCGTTTGAGGCTGCTGTGAGCTATGATTGCACCACTGCCCTCCAGCCTATGCAAAGTAGTAAGACCCCATCTCTACCACAAAAAAAAAAAAAAAAAAAAAGAATAAGAAATCATCACTAGTTGGTATTATTAAGAAACATCAGCATCACTGTCGCTGTTATTTATTGCTGCATATCAAATCCAAAACTTAAAGGCTTAAGACCAAGGTCATCTCTCACAGCTCCTAAGGGTCAGGAGTTTGGGAGTGCTGTAGCTGGGCCCTCTCTTGAGGTTGTAGTCATCTGAAGGGATGCTTGGGGCCTGGTGATGTGCTTCCGAGAGGACCATTTGCACATGTGGCTGGCAAGTCATCCTGGGCCCTTGGCCATGAGGTCTGAGTGCCTCAGCAGGTGGGGCCCTCCACAGGCTGCTCCAATATCCTCGTGATTAGGAAGCTGGCATCCCCCAGAGGAGGGATCCAGGCAAGGAAGCAGAAGCCACAGCGTCTTCGTGATGTCGCTTTACGGGTGCACACCATCACTGCCACACCCCGCCAGCTACACATTCATCCATATGCCTGGGACTGCACAGAGGCATGAATGCTGGTAGGCATGGATCACTGGGGGCCAACTTGGAGACTGGTTACCACAAGTGATTATCATCAATATTATTTGGTAGTGCTATTTTGAGTGCCCAGAGGAGAATATAATACAGCTAAAGCCATCATTTCTTGTTTGTCTTTCTAGTCAATGCAAACAAAAGTGATCAGCGGCCTTTAATGGTGTTCCCAGCCTCCAAACATGGACTCAGGGCCTTCCCAGTGCCAGCTCTCCTTTCAGACTGGGGAATAGAACAGTAGCTGAGAGAGATAAGGTCTGCCCTCTGCATCCCTGATTTTCCAGAGAAAGAAAACCTAAGTGTACACATGAACATAGCAACCAGGGCTACAATGCTATGGATTCAGTGCTGCCGAATGGGAAGAAGTACAGGCCAGGTGTAGGGGCTCACGCCTGTAATCCCACCACTTTGGGAAGCTGGGGTGGGAGAATCGCTTGAGGCCGGAGTTCAAGACCAGCCTGGGCAACACAGGGAGACCTCTTCGCTACAAAAATAAAAAATTACCTGGGTGCGGTGGTGCACATCTGTAGTCCCAGCTACTCAGGAGGCTGGGGCAGGAGGATCGCTTGAGTCCAGGAGCTTGAGGCTGTGAATGAGGTCTGATCGTGCCACTGTACCCCAGGCTGGATGACAAAGCAAGACCCTGTTTCAAAAAGAAAAGGGGGGAAATTCAGGGAGGAGACTAAGCTCCAAGTGCCAAGGTTGGAGGTCTATACACCCTGGTCCTCCCCAAACCGCAAACCTGAAATGTCCCAGGCAGTTCACATTTCCGGCAAGCCAAACCTTTTAGTAGAACAACAGACTGGATAAGACAGATTCTTCTTTTTTTTTTTTTTTTTTTGAGACAGAGTCTTGCTTTGTCACCCAGGCTGGAGCACAATAGCCACAATCTCGGCTCACTGCAACCTCCGCCTCCCGGGTTCAAGCTATTCTTGCCTCAGCCTCCTGAGTAGCTGAGATTACAGGTGCCTGCCACCATGCGCAGCTAATTTTTGGTATTTTTAGTAGAGACAAAGTTTTGCCATGTTGGTCAGGCTGGTCTCAAACTCCTGACGTCAAGTGATCCACCCACCTAGGCCTCCCAAAGTGCTGGGATTACAGGCGTGAGCCACCGCACTTGGCCTAAGATGGATTTTTGATGTTGTCACATCTTCATGGAATACCACCGCTCCCCTCCCAGAAGGCAGCCTCCACAGGGAAGGAGCTTGTGATGTCTTATTTATCCTTATAGCTCTCATGCCTGGAATGACTGGTACGTAATTGGTATCACTAATGACTGTCATTAATAATAATTATCTAACGGCTATCAGCCTTGTTGGTGTCCCCAAGTCTTTCAGGTTTAATGGACGACCCCTTAACATTAATAAATAAAAGTGACTCAAGTTCTCAGTCTACTTACACAGAAACATGAGAACTAAAAATAAAATCCTAAGCCCCCAAGCAACTGCACAGACCCCCTCTTGGCCAAGAGGACCCCAGAGGAAGCTTAACAACAGAGTTCCCAGCCGTGATGAGAAGGGAGGTCAGACACACCCTGCTCTACCCTGTCCCTTTTGTGGCTTAAACACAAATGAGCAGCATTCATGTTAAAATAGAGGTCATGGTGGGTACGGTGGCTCATGCCTGTAGTCCCAGCGCTTTAGGAGGCTGAGGCAGGAGGATCACCTGAGGTCAGGAGTTCGAGACCAGCCTGGCCAACATGAGGAAACCATCTCTTTACTAAAAATACAAAAATTAGCCATGTGTGCAAGCACCTGTAATCCCAGATACTCAGGGGATTAAGGCAGGAGAATTGCTGAACCTGGGAGGCGGAGGTAGCAGTGAACAGAGATGGCGCCACCACACGCCAGCCTGGGTGACAGACTGAGACCCTGTCTCAAAAAAATAAAAATAAGAGGTCATAAGACTGGCAGAATGAACTCTGTGACAGTAAGATAACAAATCATAACCAGGACCTAAGGGCCATATCGGGGAAGGGTTAAGTCACACATCGCTACACTTAAAGAATAAACTATATTCTAGCTGTCACAAAGCGTTTCTTTTCCGCTAGCAGCTAAACAAGCCAATGGCTTGGAGATAGGCAATGTTAAACCAATTGCAGCTCGCCCACTGCCAGACCCTCCTCTAGCCAGAATTGCAGCTTTGACTGGACAAGAGACTGAGACCGTAACGATCTTCTGATAAGAGACCACTCACCATGGCCTGGTTCCGCCCATTTGCAGAGGCTGTGCAATTGCATGCCTTCATGACTCTGCGTCACCTTGCGATGTCTACAGCCTGATTGTAATACACTTAAATGTGAAGTCTCCACCCCAAGGTGAACATGGGACGCATGTAACATGCATGTTTGCTTATCATGCTTGTGCACAGACTCTTTCCATGAATATTCATAGCCCTTCCTATATCCTGCTGAATATGTATACCTGGCCAACCCATTCAGCTTGAATTCCTGTCTTATCCCTCCCACCCTTCCTCAAAGTACCTGCCTGTTGATTCCTACCGGAGACTATACTTTTTAGCTGGTCAGAGTGGCTGCCTTGCAGGTTGTAAGCCTGTATGAGAAATAAAGCCCTCCTTTTCTAAATGTATATATTGAGTGATTTTTTTTTTTTTTTTTTTTTTGGTGGCGGGACAGAGTTTCGCCTCTGTTGCCCAGGCTGCTCAGCACATCATATCTGAGAATTTGTGATGTTGCCGTATCTCAGATGTTAATCACTTGGTTAAGGTGGTATCTGCCTGTTTATCCTTTATGCCTATTATCATAGATATCTTGGGGGATATGTACTCTGAGACTGTGATCAAATTTTTACTCACTAATTTCAGCATCCATCTATGGGTCTTGTCTGAAACTATTATTATTGTGGTTTTTGCCTAATGGTGATTTTTTTTCCCCCTGATTTCCTTTTTTTTTTTTTTTTTNTTCGCTCTTGTTGCTCAGGCTGAAGTGCAGTGGCACGATCTTGGCTCAACACAACCTCCACCTCCCGGGTTCAAGCAATTCTCCTGCCTCAGCCTCCCGAGTAGCTGGGATTACAGGCACGCGCCACCATGCCCAGCTAATTTTGTATTTTTACTAGAGACAGGTTTTCTCCATGTTGGTCAGGCTGCTCTCAAACTCCCGACCTCAGGTGATCCACCTGCCTCAGCCTCACAAAGTGCTGAGATTACAGGCGCGAACCACTGTGCCCCGCATATTGAGTGATTTTTAAGCCAGCGAACACCAGCCCAGAATCTCTAAAGGTTGCTGAGACAGGTGGTAAGAGCCACCTCTGCGTTCCTCCCCATCAGAAACCTCTAAAGCCTGACTCTTGGGGATTCGCCTCCTGACCTCCCTCAGCTCCTCCGGCCCTCCCTCTGTTCAGTGTGCCTGGCCCAAATGAACTGGGAGTGCCAGATCTCAGGGACTTCCCCAAAGCCTCTCTAACACAAGGCATTGTGTTAGAGAACCTGGGAGGCGGAGGTAGCAGTGAACAGAGATCGGCTTTGACTGTCGGGTCTGCAGTGACCGGTGAGGGTTCAGTGCAGCAGCATGGCTCTCCACGTGCCTGGAACGGAATATCGAGACCGCCTGGTTCTTGAGAGTCACTTGAGCCCAGCCAGGCAATCACCATCTTACAGAGCCTTCTGCTACTCTCTTATCCGTGGACCAGCCTCCAGCTCACTCCTCCTCTCTTCCTGGATTCCTCTTCCCATATCAGGGCAATAAAACACTCACCCCCTGCAGGCCACAGCACTTGGAGTCCACAGCTCTGAACAAATATCTTACGTTCAGTGTCGTCAAACTTTTAGGCTTAATGCCCATCTTTCTTCTATTTACTTTTGTTTTAAATTATGTTTTAGAGACAGAGTCTCCCTCTGTCGCCCAGGCTGGAGTACACCGGTATAATCATAGCTCACTGCAGCCTGGAATTCCTGGAATCAAGTGAACCTCCCACCTCAGCGGGGACTACAGGTACATGCTATCACACCCGGCTAATTTTTAAATCATTTTCAGAGACAGAGTCTCCCTATATTGCTCAGGCTGGTCTTGAACTCCTGGCCTCCTGCATTGGCCTCCCAAAGTGCTGGGACTACAGGCATGAACCACCACGTCCAGCCCCACTCTTCTAAGTGGAGGGAAGGTTTAGTCTGCTCCCATCATGAATTATGCAACCCCCCTTCCCCCTTAGAACATACAAGCCCTCTAGTCAAAGTTTCTGAGTTTTTATTTTAAGAGCATTTTTCATTTTGGCTAAACATAGACATATGTCCCCACAAGACTGCTGGTTAAAACAAAGAAAAAATCGCCTTGAGGAAACAAACACATCTTGAGAAAGTTTCTTTCAAGATGTTTTGGTGCGTTCTATGCTATCACTTTGCAGAACAATTTGTTGTCCACTCGGTAATTTTAGGGGCTGTCTGAGATGGTCTGTTCCCAAAAGACTGTGGATCAGAAAGGTGGCAAAGTGGAGTGAATCCCAGCCATTCTGTGGACAGGTGGGCTGAGGGAGAAGTTCAGAGAGCACTCTAGAGTGATTTGCAATGTCTCAAACAGAAATATAACATCTTCTTTCATCCTCTGCAGAGTCTGGAGCTCAATTCACACCTTTTTTTTCCTTCCCTCACTTAAAATCAAATTCTCGCCCTTAATACTTCCTTTCAGAACTGCATCGAAAATGACGATGTCTTCTCATGCATATGAATTACCCAAGGTGTCGGAAAATGAGCCCCCACTGGAGTGCGCTAAAGCTTTTAACCCACGCACACTTAATGCTGTGAAGCCCTGATGACGGCGAAGGTGTCTTTTTATTTTAGAAGACATTTAGGACAGTTCATGTCACCCGGCACAGATGCACGGAAATTGATTGTGGGGCAAACTATAAAGACAGCATATGCTCCCCAAATCTGTTTCTGAGCCAGATAGGATGATGAATCCTGAGGTGGGACTGAGGGGGACCAGCAGCAGCTGTCTCCCCTGCATGCACTGGGCAGCTACTTCCCCGTTTGGACATTGGCGTGACACCCTCCTTCCGCACTTATCTGTGAAAACGTGCAGCATTTTCATTTAAAACTTGCTCCAGCGTGGGGCCTTCTGCAAACCACAGGGACCCCCAACAATTACTTCTTGGGAGAACAAATGAAGCATAAAGCATGGTACTTTATTTTAAACATACAGGTGGCACAAATTTATTTCCAAAGATTTAAGCACCTGATGACTTCTCCTTAGGGAAAAAGCATTAAAAGGGGCCTTTCCTGTGACAAATTTCCACTCACCATAGTTTGTGCAGAGGCAGAATGTCAGGCTTTTCCCACTCAGCTTTGGACACGGAGCAAAGCTAACACTAGAGGGTGCTATAGATCAGGAAATCCAGGAACCGTGGGCGATGGAGAGCGTTCAAGACGCTGCCCTCCCGATCATAACCTAACAAACCAAGCATGTCACTTTGCCAGAACTTACCCCTTCACCATTTCTGTTATGATGAAATTATCCAGATATGCTTAATTTGAAATTTTGACTTAGCCTGCGACTATATGGAATTTCAAGACTGGCTATGGCCGGGCGCAGTGGCTCACGTCTGAAATCCCAGCATTTTGGGAGGCTGAGTGGATGACTTGAGGTCAGGAGTTCGAGACCAGCCCTGGCCAACATGGTGAAACCCTGTCTCTCCTAAAAAATACAAAAATTAGCATCGCGTTTTTTACCGGCCGTGGTGGCACGTGCCTGTAATCCCAGCTACTCAGGAGGCTGAGGCAGGAGAATCACTTGAACCCTCAGGAGGCAGAGGTTGCAGTGAGCCAAGATTGCACCACTGCACTCCAGCCTTGGCGACAGAGTCTGTCTCAAAAAAAAAAAAAAAAAGAAAGAAAGAAAGAAAAAAAAAAAACCAGCTGTAGGTTGCAGAGCCCAGGTCTGTAGGATAGACACTTCGTGTTTTCATCTTAAGTGCTTTTCAATTTCACCCTTACAGACCTGATACTAAGTCCCACTCATCTACTTCAGTCCTTCTCTGAGGGAGGGCGGAGTTTAGAGGCAATTTTAGGAAGCAGGGATGAGGAACCAGAGAAGGCAACACAGTGAAGGAAGGACAAGCCAGTACATTATCAAGGCTAGTCCCATCTGCAGGCCACCAGGGTTCGGTCCCACGTGGACTTCTGAGTACACAGAGGGCCTTTCAGAATCTTCTGCCTCTCTCCCACTGGCTGAGAGTTCCCCACACGGTAACACCCGTACCTCCGGGCTGAACATATGTTTGCATGCTGAATGGGCTCTTTCTGCCATCCCATGCCACCGCATTCGGGAAGCCCTGGGGCCAAAGCAAACAGCATGCTTGAGGCAAGGTGCTGTGAGGACCAAATGAGCTGAAGCTCGAATAAAACTGCTCACCACCACCATAGCTGAATCAGCAGAGGCCAAGAAGCATGCGAGGTGGTGCCGGCGACTGTCTGATCATCTCCCACTTGGACCACTGAGACTCAGGCATGCCCTGCATCAAATCCAACCTGTCACCAGGTCTGCAAGGGGACGCCTGCGGAAATTCTGCTGTGAATGATGCTGAAGCTGCTGTTCATCGTCTCCTTCCTGCACCAACCACTCCAGATGTCCCTCACTCCTGGCTAGCGCATTGGCCTGTTTGTGTGTCGGGTGAGGTGACCATACCTGCCCCGCTGTGGCTTCCAAGTCTTTAACGCTTTGTCTTTGTTTTGGCCCTTGGCTGCTGTGACTGTCTGTTTTATCTTATTGCAGGTTCAAGATTCACCAAGAAGGCAGGGCGAGGTGGCTCATATCTGTAATCGCAGCACTCTGGAAGGCTGAGGCGGGCGAATCAGTTGAGTCCAGGAGTTCGAGACCAGCCTAGGTAACACAGCAAGACTCCATCTCTACAAAAAAAAAAAAAAAAAATTGTTCAGGTGTGGTGGCACATGCCTGTAGTCCCAGCTACTCAGGAGGTGGAGGTGGGAGGATCGCTTGAGCCCAGAAGTTCGAGGCTGCAGTGAGCCATGATTGTGCCCTTGAATTCTAGCTGGGTAACAAAATGAGACCCTGTCTCAAAAAAATAATGAACAATCAAATAAATAAAGACACCAAGAGACTTCGCGGTGACTCCCCCGAGTCCCAGCATACACATTCCCCCCTCATGGAGAAGCAACTCTATCTCCTTGTGATAATGAGAACGAGTTTCAGCTGCCAGTTTAATCACTACCTTTTTTAGTGCAGTAAAATACACACAACACAAAATATGCCATTTTAGCCATTTTTATTTTATTATTACTATTTTTTGAGACAGAGTTTCGCTCTTGTTGTCCAGGCTGGAGTGCTGTGGCATGATCTTGGCTGGCCTCCCAAAGTGCTGGGATTATAGGCGTGAACCACTGTGCCCAGCCCATTGGAATCATTTTTTTTTTTTTTTTCTCCTTTTTTTTTTTTTTTTTTTTTTGGGACGGAGTTTCACTCCTGTTACCCAGGCTGGAGTGCAATGGCGCGATCTCAGCTCACCGCAACCTCCGCCTCCTGGGTTCAGGCAATTCTCCTGCCTCAGCCTCCTGAGTAGCTGGGATTACAGGCACGCGCCACCATGCCCAGCTAATTTTTTGTATTTTTAGTAGAGACGGGGTTTCACCATGTTGACCAGGATGGTCTCGATCTCTTGACCTCGTGATCCACCCGCCTCGGCCTCCCAAAGTGCTGGGATTACAGGCTTGAGCCACCGCGCCCGGCCTGGAATCATTTTTAAATGTTCATTCAGTGGCCTGAATTACCCCATGGCTACTATGTATTTCCAAAACGTTTTAATTGCCTCAAACAAAAACGTTGTAACCATTAAGCAATGCTTCCCCTCCCTTCTCCCCTCAGTACCTAGTATCCACTAGTCTCCCTTCTCTGTGACTTTGCCTCTTGCAGATGTTTCATACAAGTAGAATGATACAATATTTATCTTTTTGTAACTGACTTATTTCACATAGCATAATGGTTTCAAGGTCCATCCATTGTGGTAGCATGTAGTAGAGCTTCAGGCTTTTTCACGGCTGAATAATGTTCCCTTGTATGTACAGGGCGAGCCACATTTTGTTATTCATTCACCTGTGGATGGCAACTTGGTTTGTTTTCACCTTTGGGCCCTTGTGAGTGATGCCGCTGTGAACATCGGCTTGGACGCCTCTGTTTGAGTCCTGGGTTCTTCAGGATGTGTGCCTAGCAGGGAGGTTGCTAATTCTATGTTAATTCTATCTTTAATTTTTTGAGAAACCACCATATTCTTTTCCATGCCGGCTGCATTGTTTTGCATTCCCAGCAACCGTGCGCAAAGATTCCAATTTCTCACCAACACAGTCTCCTCAATACTTGTTATTTTGTTTTAGTGTATCATGGTCTCGTTTTTCTTTTATTTATTTCTTTTTTCTTTTTTTTTATACTTCAGCCCAAAATTTCTTTTATTATAAATAGTAAGCATTCTAATGGATGTGGGGTGGTATCTCATTTTGGTTTTGATCTGCATTTTCCTAAAGTTTAGTAATGTTGAGTATACTTTCCTGTGGTCATTTGTGTATATGTGTATGTTTCTGGTTTTGTTTGTTTGTTTGAGATGGAATCTTGCTCTGTCACCCAGGCTGGAGTACAGTGGCACAAACTCAGGTCACTGTAACCTCTGCCTCCCGGGTTCAAGTGATTCTCCTGCATCAGCCTCCCAAGTAGCTGCTGGGATGACAGACGCAGCGGCCACCATTTCCAGCTAATTTTGCATTTTTAGTAAAAACAGGGTGTCACCATGTTGGCCAGGCTTGTCTTGTACTCCTAACCTCATGATCTGCCCACCTTGGCCTCCCAAAGTGCTGGGATTACAGGTGTGAGCCACCGCGCCTGGCCATCATTTGTATATTTTCTTTGGATGCATATCTGATATCTGTTCAAGTCCTTTACTCATTTTTAATTGAATTATCTTTCTGTTACTGAGTTGTAGGAGTTCCTTATATAGTCTTGATTTTAAAGCTTTATCAGATATATAATTTCAATATTTTCTCCCATTCCAGAGGTTTTTTTCACTTTCTTGATAATGTCCTTTCATACAAGCATTTAGTTTTGATAAATTCTAATTTATCTATTTTTCTTTCGTGTTTTTGGTGTCATATCTAAGAATCCATTACCAAATCCAAGGTCATGAAGATTTACCTGTATGTTTTCTTCTAAGAGTTCCGCCGTTTTAGCGCTTATATTTGTCATTGATACGTATTGAGTTAATATTTATATCACATAATGTAGGGGTACCCCTTATTCTTTTGCATGTAGAAACGCAGTTATCCTAATTGTTGCTCATTGCCTCTGGCCTACTGACTTCAGAAGCCCAGGAGGACCAGGCAGTATTTATATTTTCAAGTTCCGTGAAATCGGTGATGTTCCCTGGTGGAGGCGTCTACTTTCCGCCCCTCCACCCCCATCAAGAACTAAGACGTCTAATTTGCTAGAGCCCAGCCCAAAGCTGTGGACCCAGGAAGCACACATTTCTCAAGGTGATCTCTGAGAGTGATGGTGAGAATAGCCAATCTCACTGCCCCCACCGCTCCCTGGGTTCCCAGCCCCATGTCTTTCTGCTGTTGAGAACATCGCACCATGGGTCTGCTCTTGGGGGGCACACACACTGCAGTTTCAAAGGTGGTATCCCAACTATACAGGGTGTGGGCCCACGCTTTCCCCGTGGCACAGGCTTGGCGCAGGTCATCCTGATGTTCTCCTAGGCTTGCTGCTTCCGGAGGAATGTCAGAGCCATAGTCTCTTTGCTGTAAAACAGATCCCTTGGCTTGAGGCAATGTTGTTCACATCCCTTGCCAATAAATCAGAGATGTCTGTAAGCGCCTTGTTGGTGATGCCGGTGAGGGGGCACTGTGGCAAGGAAGGAAAATCCATATCCGGAGTTGGTGTTGATTCTGACAGGACTCATCGCTGTCTCATTAGTGACAGAAGGGATCTGATGTAATGAACTTCCCACGGTGGCTGCCTGATCTCCTTGAGAAATGGCGCCACCTTGGGGGCTCATTATTAGTCCATGTGGTTGGCAGGTAAGGCATTCAGTAGTGGCAGAAGCCAGGTCATCCCGAGCAAGAGGGAACTTGTGCTGTTTTGGCTCATGCCTCCTGTGACTCTTGCCACCATGGCCACACCGTTCATGGAACTATTGCCCCTGCCGTGGGGTGGCTGGTGCTGGCTGATGCCCAGAGGATGAACCACGCTGTCCACCCAGTTGGCAGGTGCCTTCGCTCCAGGAAAGGCTTTCTGGCAGACAAGCCCAACGACTGGCATGTGGGGCTATTTCCACAGGTCAGTAGTACTGATTTTTCCTTTCGTCTCAGACTCCAATATGGCTCGGCACAGCAGTGACTGATCCTGTGTTTATTTGAAATTTTAATATTTTGCTCATTATGGATTTTTTGCATTAATTTTAACTCTTGAAAATATTTCATTAACATATTATGCATCTTGACTACTGATAAATTTTTCACCTAAGGTGAGTGCCACCCTTGTCCCTGCCCTGAGGGCAGCAGTTTATTTTTAGTTCATGCCGGCATATAGAATGTGTTAAACACAATCCATCCGTCTGTGAACCAGAGCCAAGTGTGCTCCTCTATCAGCCCATCCTGGGGCCCCCTTCCCTACCACATGTCCATAAAGCCATAGATGTGCACGGAGAGAGAGAAAGGCTGCTGCATCAGAGGGAGGTGATGTGGGGATCGAGGCCACCTGTTCACGTAACTTCCTGGGCCTGATCCCAAATGAATCATTTTCTTTCTTTCTTTCCTTTTGTTTTTTGAAATGGAGTTTTGCTCTTGTTGCCCAGTCTGGAGTGCAGTGACGATCTTGGCTCACTGCGATCTCCACCTCCCGGGTTCAAGCGATTCTCCTGCCTCAGCCTCCCAAGTAGCTGAGATTACAGGCACCCACCACCATGCCTGGCTAATTTTCATATTGTTAGTGGAGACGGGGTTTCACCATGTTGGCCAGACTGGTCTCGAACTCTTGACCTCAGGTGATCCATCCGCTTCAGCCCCCCAAAGTGCTGGGATTACAGGCATGAGCCACCATGCCCAGCTCAAATGCATCATTTTCACTGCTAATGGGTTGCTGTTGTATCCTCCCAATCGAAGCCTTGATGGCTCTCACTGTAGTCAGTTCCAGGAACAAAGTCACTCGCTGTCCTATGGGTGGTCTCCAAGTTCCTACCAGGACCCACTGCACAGCAGGAGCTACTCTCAGACTGGGAAGAGTTTTCAGCAGCAGAAGGCATCACCGCACCGCTGAGGGCTAGAGGCTTACGCTGCACCTCTCCTACTGAAGCGTGCAGAGAGCAGCCTGCTGCATCATGAGAGGCTAAGTCTTCCACCTTTGGCTCTTCTGGGTCGTAAAGAGCAGACTGTCCCACAGCCCAGACCCCCTGGCCAGCCCTCTCTGGCCCTAGACTCTGTTCTGAGTGGCAGCCTCCCAAGTCGTCTAGTAAGTGGATGGGAGACGTATCAGCAAGTGTCTAATGTCCCAGGTGGTGCTCCCAGCCCTGTGCCTCTTCCCTAGTGCAGCTGATGGAAAGCTGCCACTGCTTGTGCCTTCCTTTATGAGGGTTGTCCTGGCATGTGCCAGACCACCGGGTCACCTAACAACCTTGCCAGTGTGCCAGTCCCCTGGATGTTTCTGGGCTTTAGAGGCTGCCCTTGGCTTGCATGTGTCTTCTTCCTAGGACACTCAGGGTGTTTGTATCATATGCTGGTGGCATAGTGTCATCAACAGTGCACCAGTGTGCTGTGCAGACTCTCCTGAGGCAGAGATCACACTCGCATGCAAAGAGCGCTCAAAAGCCCCCAAGGGCCAGACGCAGCGGCTCATGCCTATAAATCCAGCACTTTGGGAGGCTGAGACTGGTGGATCACTTGATCCTAAAAGTATGAGACCAGCCTGAACAAAATAGCGAGACCGTATCTCAAAAAAAAAACAAGCTGGGCACAGTGGCTCATGCCTGTA
>NW_016107576.1:6028697-6032555 GCF_001604975.1 Cebus imitator | reverse complement strand
AAAAAAAAAAAAAAAAGAAAAAGAAAAAAAAATTAGCTAGGTGTGGTCAAATGCGCCTGTGGTCCCAGCTACTTGGGAAGCCGAGGCGGAAAGATTCATTGAGCCCTGGAGGTTGAGGCTGCAGTGAGCTGTGATTGCACCACCGCACTCCAGCCTGCATGATGCCGCGAGAACCTGTCTCAAAATAAATGAATTAATTAAAAATGCTGAAGAAGAGTATTTGTTATTTTCGGTCATAAACACATGGTAGGGAAAGCCTTCCAAAAGGTCTAGGGAAATTATTATTTTTTTTATTTTTATTTTTTGCTCTGTCGCCCAGGCTGGAGTGCAGTGGTGCGATCTCAGCTCACTGCAACCTCTGCCTCCTGGATTCAAGTGATTCTCCTGCCTCAGCCTCCTGAGTAGCTGGGATTACAGGTGCACGCCACGACGCCCAGGTAATTTTGTATTTTTAGCAGAGATGGGGTTTCACCATGTTGTTCAGGCTAGTCTCGAACTCCTGACCTCGTGGTATGCCTGCCTCAGCCTCCCAAAGTGCTGGGATTACAGGCATAAGTCACCACACCCAGACCCTTTTATTTATTTATTTATTTATTTTGGAGATGGAGTCTTGCTCCGTTGCCCAGACTGGAGGGCAGTGGCATGATCTTGGCTCACTGCAACCTCGACCTCCCCAGGTTCAAGTGATCATCCTGTCTCAGTCCCTGAGTAGCTGGGACTACAGGCATGCACCACCATACCTGGCAATTTTTTTGTGTATTTATTAGAGACTGGGTTTCACCAGGTTGGCCAGGCTGGAGACCGGGATGGAAGCAAAAGGACATCAGGAATGATGCCAGGTCTCTGGGCTTGAGCTGTGGGGCAGATGGAGACACTGCCCCAGAAATGGAGTTTCTTTGTGGAAGTTCCGGTTCTGGAGTCTTCCAGCCTTTAGAGGTCTGGTTAAGGAGGGGTCCGAGAGGTGGGAGGAGGGTGAGGAGTCAGAGGCTGGTGCAGAGTGTCTCCAGAAGCAGGGAGCAGCCCCTTTTGATGGTGGCCTGGCTGTGCAGGGCTTTTGACACGCTCACCCCACTGACTTTCCCGCATCGGCATGGCCGCTCTGACCGTCCACATCCGTGGTGAGGGCCCCTCCCTTGCCTCCCATTGCCCCATCCTCCCCGACTCAGTAGATTCGTGTTGTGTCCATCCTTCCAGGCCCTCCTCTGCTTCCCCAGCTCCTGTCTGAGTCCCCCAGCCTCTTGGGTTTCCCTCTGTGTCTTGTGTGAGAGTCGAGCGTGCTCCTGTCTGTTTCCTAGGTGAGCTCCTCGCAAGCAGGAACCACGCTGCCTCCTCCTCTGACTCCCTGGCTCTGAGCGAAGGCTCTGGCGACGGTAGCCATGAGAGGAATGTTTGTCGAGTGACCCCAGGAATGCGTGGTGTCAGCTTAAAAGCCAGTGCACCCAAGGCTGACCCAAAGCATTCTCTGGCAACCAGAGCCACCCAGGCGGGGATGCATTCTGCCTTTGAAGGTAGTGAGTAGCCCATCCCTAGAGGTACCCAAGAGGAGAAGGCTCAGACACTATTCAGGGTGGGAAATGGATGAGGGGATTCTGGCAGTGGGGGAGAGGGTCTGACTACCCACCTGCTAAGGACAGCCTCCGCTCTGGGGCCTCCAGCCTGAGAACAAGGCAGGAGCCACCATCATAAGAAGCTGTCAGATTCACAGTCATAATTCCGGAGTGTGACACTTAGTTAATCTGAAAATATTTGCTAACCTATTACGAATAACAACATTTGCAGCTTAAAATGCTTACCCTCCGCAGCTCCAGAGTGTGAAGATGTGCTTCTACCCAGACAAAGATGTGTTCGCTGCTATCCGAGCAAATTGACACAGGGAGCTTATGAGCCTAATTGCTGGCATCTCAGGCTGATTTGCGTCCCCCGGGGCCACGCTGATAACTTGACTAAACAAATACAGGAGATGGTGTGGGGACAGGCTCACAGGGCCAGAGGGCTCCGGGGAGCGGGCGGTGGGGAAGTTTTTGAGGTCCCTCACCAAACCCCCTGCTATGCTTTGAAGGTCTGTGTCCTCCCCAAATTAATGTGTTGAAATCCTAACCCCCTACGTGAGGGGATTAGGAGGTGGTTAGGTCATAAGAGCAGAGCCCACAGAAATGAGGTGAGTGCCCTTATAAAAAGGACCCCAGGCTGGTTGTGGTGCCTCATGCCTGTAACCCCAGCACTTTGGGAGGCTGAGGCGGAAGGATCACTTGAGGCTGGGAGTTCAAGACCAGCCTGGGCAACATAGCAAGACCCCATCTTTACAAAAAAATATATATAAATAAATAGGTTAAAGGGACCCCAGAGCTCTTTGCCCCTTTTCTGCCATGTGAAGAGACAATATATGAAGCGTGCGATCTGTAACCTGGAGGAGAGCCCTCACAGAGCCTGGTCATGCTCACACTCACACTCTGACCTTGGGCTGCCACCTCCAGATCAGTGAGAAATACATTTCTGGTGCTACTTTTTTTTTTGGAGACAAGAGTCTGGCTTTGTTGCCCAGGCTGGAGTGCAATGGCATGATCTCAGCTCACTATAGCTTCCGCCTCCCAGGTTCAAGCGATTCTCATGCCTCAGCCTCCTGAGTAGCTGGGATCGCTGGGATTACAGGTGTCCACCACCACGCCTGGCCGATTTTTGTATTTTTAGCGGAGACAGAGTTTCACCCTGTTGGCCAGGCTGGTCTTGAACTCCTGACCTCAAGTGATTCACCTGCCTCGTCCTTCCAAAGTGCTGGGGTTACAGGCGTTAGCCACCGCGCCTAGCCCTAAATTTCTGTTTTTGGTAAGCCACTCAATGTACGGTCCTTTGTCACAGCAGCCTGAACAGACTAAGGTGCCGCTCAGCCCGTCTCATCGTCACAGGGTCTCTGGACGTTTTTTCTTGGCTGCTTATGTGGTTCTTGGGGTCACCTTCACAGTCAGTTACGGGGTATGTCCAGGCCCTGTGGGTATGTGGTTAAGGTCATTGGCTAACATGGATGACCAAGGTCATTAGAGTTCCCAGGTACTAAGAGGCTCCGCACGCCTGTGGATGGGGTTCTGTCTTCCCTGAGGAAGGGTCAATGGCCGGCTCAAACCTATATCCACAGGGAAAGATGTTTGCACAGAATGTGGAGCCCAGAGGAGACGCAGGTCTGTCGAATGCCTCCTGAGAGCTTGTGCCAGAACATACAACTCAAGCCGGTGTCAGCGTGAAGGAAACTCCTTGGCGTAACTGCAGAGACCACAGATGGCTGGCTTCGGAGCCTTGCGTCTCCTATATTGGGGCCGTCCACAGCTGCACAGCCTCCAGCCCCAACACCCGGGGCGGCCGAAGCAAGATCCACTTCCTGTGGCTCCAGCTGATATCCAGGGGCTTCTCCGCTCTCTCCCTGGCCCAATTCATGCCTCCTTTAAACCTTTGCTGTGGCCAGGGTTTACAGGGGGCATTGCTGGCCCCACCTAGGCGCAAGGTCTGAAGGTGGAGAAAGATGGCTTCCCCAAGACAAGCTGGGATACTCTTACAGGAAAGACAGAAAAGAGATACTGGGGCCGGGCTCAGTGGCTTACGCCTGTAATCCCCGCACTTTGGGAGGCTGAGGTCTGCTGATTACAAGGTCAGGAGTTCAAGACCAGCCTGGCCAATGTGGTGAAACCCCATCTTTACTAAAAATACAAAAAAAATTAGCTGGGTGTGGCAGCGCATGCCTGTAATCCCAGCTACTTGAGAGGATGAGGCAAGAGAATTGCTTGAACCCGGGAGGCAGAGGTTGCAGTGAGCCAAGATCATACCACTGAACTCCAGCCTGGGTGACAGAGCAAGACTCCGTCTCAAAAA
>NW_016107576.1:6026154-6028687 GCF_001604975.1 Cebus imitator | reverse complement strand
AAAAAAAAAAAAAAAAAAAAAAGAAAAGATATAGTAAAATTACGATATCATCATTGATGTGACCACTGTCACCAATGCACACTGCCTTTGACCGAAACGGTATATGGTGCATGGCCATCGATGGTGGAGGTTGGGATTTGTTCACTGGAGAAAATAAAGCCAGGTGAGCTGGGAGTGAGAGACCTGCAGGGCAGGGCGCGTTGGAGCAGGTTGTCAGGAAATGCCTCCCCAAAGAGAGCACGTTTGCACTGAGAGCCAGGTGACAAGGAGAAGCCGCCATGCACGGATCTGGGGGCTGGAGGGTGTGGCAGGGGGACAGCCAGAGCAAAGACACCAGGGACGGAGGGGCTTCCTGGGCAGCGGGGAGCCCCACAGGAGCCCTCTGGGTCTGGCTTGCCGGCTCTCTGGTCCTCTGCTGGACACCCCAGAGCAAGCTGGCCCCTGCCTGGGACTCCCTGAACACACCGCCCCCAGAGAACCAGAGGCAGAGGGGCTGCTTTGCCTGAGTTCCACAGGAAAGACAGACTGCCCTGAGAACAGACACGTGCTCATTTTCATCACTTTTCCTCAAACAAGTAGGTTTTGTTTTAAAGCAAACAGAGTTGTCAAGTTGGCCACATTTGTTGTTTCTCACCCAAACTTCCCCTTTAAATCTTTTGCAGGACAGAGCAGGACCCTGGGCCCCTCGTCAATTCTCTGACTTTAGGGAACAGTCTGATTAACCGAGGCCGGCCCAGGGCCTTGAAAGGGGCCTCTGGCCACGCCAGCGTGGGAGCAGAGACCATAACGGGGCCTTTTTTTTTTTTTTTTTTTTTTTGAGGCAGCATATCACTCTGTCACCCAGGCTCAAGTGCAGTGGCACAATCTCAGCTCACTGCAACCTCCGCCTCCAAGGTTCAAGAGATTCTCCTGCCGCAGCCTCCCAAGTAGCTGGGACTACAGGCCCTTGCCGCCACACCTGGCTAATTTTGTATTTTTAGTAGAGATGGGGATTTCACCATTTTGGCCAGGCTGGTCTCGAACTCCTGACCTCAAGTGATCTGCCCGTTTCGGCCCTGTGTCCTTTTTGTTATTTGTAATTTGTCCGGTGTTTTGGTGTGCACATTTACAAAACAAAACCTGCTAGAAAGTTTTAAAGCACACCACTCATGATTCTTGAGACAGATACAGCTATTGGTCTGTCAGTTCTCTCTCTCTCTCTATCTGTCCATCCATCCGTCCATCTGTCCATCCGTCCATCTATCTGTCTGTCTATCTATCTGGAGAGTGATTGTAGATTGATAGAGGTATAGATACAGATACGGAAACGGAAGCTATCTCCTGAAAATTGAGAGGCATCCACCACTTTGGTCCATGGTGATGCAGCCCTGGGGGTGGGTTTGGAGGCATCAGCAGGCAGGTCAGGAAGCATCTGGGAGCCAGGGAGCCACCCCAGACCTCCGGCATCCACCTCCAGGCTTTTCTCCTGCGCTTTCAACACTGAAGGTCACGCCCACTTACGCCTCAGACTCCTCCCGCTGGAGGGGCTTGGGCCATGTTCACAGGGCCAGCGAGGCCAGGAAGCCAGCACTTGCGTTACCTAAGAAGTCACCAGGCACAGGACCCCAAGGCTCAGGGGTACTTGGCAGTGGCAGCTGCAGGGAAGATGAGAGACGCGAAGCAGCAGGCCACTGGGCCGGGGCTCCGGCACCACCTGGAGGAGACGTGGCAGCCTCACATCCAGGAGCCTGGCCCTGGCTGGCAGCATCTGTGGTTCTTCAGCAGGCAGCTGGATGTGGCCGCTTTGCAGGGGGTCTTTCACAGAGCCAAGAATGCCCCTGCTCACTCATCTGTGAAGCGAGGATGCCACTCTCACTCTGCCTGCGTCACTGTCACTCAGCACTCAGCAGGCATCGGGCACGGCGGCTCACACCTATAATCCTGGTGCTTTGGGAGGCTGAGGTGGGAGAATCTCTTGAGGTCAGGAGTTCAAGACCAGCCTGGGCAACACAGTGAGCTCCCATCTCCACCAAAAAGTAAAAATAAAATTAGCCTGGAGTGGTGGTGCCTACCTGTGTCTCAGCTACTCGGGAGGCTGAAGTGGAAGGATCGCTTGAGCCCAGAGGGTTGAGGTTGCAGTGAGCTACCATCACACCACTGCACTCCAGCCTGGGGACACAGTCAGACCCTGCCTCAAATAAATAATAAAATAAAATAAAAGACCAGGAGCCGGGCGTGGTGGCTCATGCCTGTAATCCCAGCACTTTAGGAGGCTGAGGCGGGTGGATCACGAGGTCAGGAGTTCGAGACCAGCCTCACCAACATGGTGAAACCCCATCTCTACTAAAAATACAAAAATTAGCTGGGCGTGGTGGTGTGCACCTGTAATCCCAGCTACTCAGGAGGCTGAGGCAGAAGAATTGCTTGAACCCAGGAGGTGGAGGTTGCTGTGAGCTGAGATCGCGCCATTGCACTCCAGCCTGGGTGACAGAGTGAGACTCTGTCTCAAAAAAGACAAAAAAATAGGCTAGGCATGGCGCTCATGCTTGTAATC
>NW_016107576.1:6016040-6026036 GCF_001604975.1 Cebus imitator | reverse complement strand
TACAAAAAATTAGCTGGGCATGGTGGCGCATGCCTGTAACCCCAGCTACTCAGGAGGCTGAGGCAGGAGAATTGCCTGAACCCAGGAGGCGGAGGTTGCGGTGAGCCAAGATCGCGCCATTGCACTCCAACCTGGGTAACATGAGTGAAACTCCGTCTCAAAAAAAAATAAATAAATAAAATTAAATTAAAAAAAAAACAGTCAACATATATGTTTGGAGCACCTACTATGAGGTCATGAGAAACAAATGTGGACGAATGATTGGAAGACCCGCCTCTGGCCTCCCCAGCACTGACAGGGTGAGCTTATGACAGGGCCTCCCGCCTGCACACCACTGGCCTGCACGTGGGACACGGGACCTCCTCTGGAGGCTGAGCCTATCTGAGGGCAGAGACTGAGCATGGTCTGCAGCAGGTGTGCCACCCTGCAAGCCAGCACAGGGCCTCATGAAAATCCCGTCCTGAAAGATTTCTGCATTTTATAAGGAATGCTCAGTGTCACAGGAATGCGAAGCTGTGGGGTCAGATCGGCTTTGTTTCCCCCAGCATCTGGCACGATGCGGTGTTCCTGCGGGAGACCCGGGAGGTTTAGGAATAGAAAATGGTTGGGACAGGACGGGCGTGGTGGCTCACACCTGTAATCCCAGCACTGTGGGAGCCAAGGCAAGTGGATCACCTGAGGTCAGGAGTTCGAGACTAGCCTGACCAACATGGTGAAACCCCATCTCTACTGAAAATAGAAAATTAGCTGGACATGGTGGTGGGTGCCTGTCATCCCAGCTGCTGAAGTGACTAGGGCAAAAGAATTGCTTGAATCTGGAAGGCGGAGGTTGCACTGAGCCCAGATCACAACATTGCAGCCTGGGCTACAAGAGCAAAAGAAAGAAGAAAGAAAAGAAGGAAAAGAAAGAGAGAGAGAGAGGGAGGGAGGGAGGGAAGAAAGAAAGAGAGAAAGGAGAAAGAAGGAAAGAAAGAAAGAAGGTAGGAAGGAAGGGAAGGAAGGAAGGGACTAAGCCAGCTTTTCAAGGTTTGTTTAGAGTCCAAAGATTCTCCAAGACTCACTCCACTTTCCCTGTCTAGAAAGGCTGACTCCAGCCCGGTGTGGTGGCTCACGCCTGTAATCCCAGCACTTTGGGAAGCTAAGGTAGGAGGAAGGCTTGAGCCCAGGAGTTGAAGACCAACCTGGGCAATGGAGAGAGACCCCATCTCTACACCTTAAAAAATAAAAATAAAAATGCTGGTTCCTAATAGCCCAAACTTCCCTGTTCACGCCAGCTCTTGGTCTGTCCCCCATGGACCAACCTCCAGATTCCTTGAAGGCCACCGCTCTCCAGCCTCCAGTCCAGGGTCACTGTTCCTAAGGGCATGCCCAGCCTGACCAGGTCCTCAAGCAAGGGAGGCAAAGGGACAATGTTCCAGGATGGACCCTTATGTCTGCTGGCGATGTCAGCAACAAGCCCAGGGCCCAGTCTGGCCCTGTGCCCTTCTCTAGGTGGGTTTGGGCAGCATGGACCAGAGGGTGCAGTGAGCTTGTCTGACCCCGTCCGTGCTGGGAGGGAGGGGGCTGCGTTGCACAGTCTGGTTGTGGGGGCCCTCAGTTTCTGTTCTGTATTTTTACATTCTGATTATTTCATATATGGCCTTCTGATGGACTCATTTACTGGGAAGCTAAAGATACCCTTCAATGCCTAAAAATAAACCTGAACTGCTAAAAATTCAGCATTTCTCTTCGTCGCCTCCACCAGCTGGGCTTGTCTGCTTTCACTCCAGCACCATCAAACAAGATTCACAAAAGCCAGCACGTTTACACGGGCCTGAAGAACAGGTTCTCTTTATCTTCAAATTTGCCAAAACATTTTGGGGTTCTTATTATTGAGGTTTTCTTTTCTTCCCTTCCTTCCTTCCCTTTCTTTCTTCTTTCTTTCTTTCTTTTCTTTCTTTCTTCTTTCTTTTTCTTTCTCTCTTCCTTCTTTCTTTTTCTTCTTTCCTTTTTCTTTTTCCTTTTTTCTTTCTTCCTTCTTCCTTTCTTCCCTCCCTCCCTCATTTCCTTCCTTCCTCTTTTTTCCTTTCTTTTTCTTTTTCTCGCTTTCCCTGTCTCTTTCCTTTTTTCTTTTTTTTTTTTCTTCAAATCACTTCTCCTGTTCCTTTAGTCTAGTATTTCAGAAAACTTTTGTCCAAACGCAAGCTTCCAAAGTGTTCTCCCTCTGGTCCGTCACACCTTCTTTTCTTACTTCCATTATTTTAAGACACTCTCCCAATTTCTATGAGTATGATGCAGATCACCTGAAGGCCAGTTAAGAATAAACCGCTAAACCAATAAATTACATTCACCCTCATTTCCAGAAGAACCCTTTTACATATATATCTGCCATAGAAATAAATCAGATAAATTAATAAGAACTCCCTTCTCCCCCCAAACCAAACAGTGAACAGTAATGGTTATCAGACCAGTTAAAAGAATAAACCTATTAAATAAATAAATTTGCTCTATGCCAATTTATGTCACCAATGTACTTAAGGGGAAACCTTTTAAAAAAATAGATTTACAGTGCACACACAGATCTCCACTGGGTATGTGTAATTATGCATAAGAAAGACATTACTTTTAAAGTGGATGAATGGGCGATACTTTTTTGATTTACTGCTGAAACAGAAAATGGTAATGGCATGAAATAAGCGTTTGCAAACCCATTTTGGAAGACAGGAAATGCTTGATTTACCTAGGGCACCCATCATGTTCTGTATTTCAGATCGAAGTAGATAAATGGCAAGGCAAATGGATATTTGGGGGGAAATCTATAGCCTTTCTGTCAACTCTGCAAGTTAAATGTTTGGAATAAAAACGCGGAGAGTGTCTATGTGCAAGGAAGAAGTCGTGAGTTATTAGCAATCGAGCAAATGGAAGTGAGCAGTGCTTACCTGGTAAGGTGAGGATTTCACAGACGTGAGGGCCCTGGGCCGCGTCCACAGTTCCTGATGTCTTTAGCTATGAAATCTGGTGGCCAGCCGGTCCTTCCTGCCCCCCAGGCCACCTAAAAGCTGCCCTGAATGCTGTTCTTGTTCTGACCTCTTACTTGTACTTTATTTTATTTTATTTTTACTTTTATTTTTTGAGACAGTCTCACTCTGTTGCCAAGGCTGGAGTGCAGTGGTATGATCTCAGCTCACTGCAACCTCCACCTCCCGGGTTCGAGCTATTCTCCTGCCTCAGCCTCCCAAGTAGCTGGGATTTCAGGTGCACACCACCATACCCAGTTACTTTTTTTAATTTTTAGTAGAGATGGGATTTCACCATGTTGACCAGGCTGGCCAGGCCTCCCAAAGTGTTGGGATTACAGCTGTGAGCTACTGCACCTGGCCTCTTCCTTGCACTTTAAAACTCTGCCGGCAACACCACCCATCAAAAGAAAAAGATGGGTGCTCTATAAGGTGGTTGGACATTGTTTCCACGGAGGCTACATGGAGCTATGGGCCCTAGTGTCACTCACTAATCAATATCATGTCCAAGCCATTGTTGAACAACTGTATATGAACCTGTATCAGTTACGACTCACAGTCTTCTACAAGATTTTCACACAACTCAGTATCTTCCAAAGCAGAGATTAACGTCTAGACACAAATCTGCCCACTATTCCAGGAGCCATGTCTACACTCAAATAGAGAATTAAAAGTGGAGCCCAAATCTTGCATTCCTAAGTGCAACCCTCCCTTCCTGGATTAACTAAGTCATCTGACCAACTGCAAGGTTGACCGAAGGGATGGAGAGGCAGACCCAGGGTCAGGGTTAGCAAGTCTATTTCAACCTGCCAGGCTGGCTGCCTCATCACAGGCAGTGAAGGCAGCACCCTGGCTTGTAGACCATGGGGGATATATAGGGAGTTTGCGGGTAGCCGGGTGCTTTTCTAAGAAAAACTGCATCTTGGTTCTTAGGTGCTAACATTCTGCTTAACTGGGTCACCACCCTGGGTTTGAGAGCCAGGTGTGACCACACCCTGGAACCCAGGTGCCCTGTTTTTGTTGTGAGTTCAGCTTAACAGGGGAGAACGGGGAGGGGTGTCTATGGAGGGCTTGCCTTGCTGTGACCCTAACACCAACTATATCCTCTGTGAGTTTTACCCTTTTGGACACAGGGACATGTGTCCGGAGTCAGATTTAAACAGGTTGGGATCACGGCCCAGATTTTTTTCTTCTTTTGAGACAGAGTCTCACTCTGTCACACAGGCTGGAGTGCAGTGGCATGATCTCTGCTCACTGCAACCCCCACCTCCTGGGCTCAAGCAGTTCTCCTGCCTCAGCCTCCTAAGTAGCTGGGACTACAGGTGTGCACCACCATGCCCTGCTATGTGGCCCAGATGTCCATCTCAGCTCTGTTAGTCACCAGCTAGATCACACATTCTCTCCAAGCCTCAGTATCCACATCCCCCAAATTGATCTAATCACCTCTGAGCCTGTGATGGTTAAATGAGATAATATATTAAAGAAACTTGGCCGGGCGCGGTGACTCGCACCTGTAATCCCAGCACTTTGGGAGGCCGAGGCAGGCAGATCATGAGGTCAAGAGATCGAGACCATCCTGGCCAACATGGTGAAACCCCGTCTCTACTAAAAAAATACAAAAATTAGCTGGGCGTGGTGGCATGCGCCTGTAGTCCCAGCTACTTGGGAGGCTGAGGCAGAATTGCTTGAACCTGGGAGGCGGAGGTTACAGTGAGCAGAGATCGCGCCACTGCACTCCAGCCTGGTGCCTGGCGACAGAGCAAGACGCTGTCTCAAAAAAAAAATTTTTTTTTTAAAAAGAAAAACTTAACAACGTTGGGCAGTCAGTAAATAGTGACAATTACCATGTTTTTCTTTTTCATCATCAGGGAGAAATGCAGAGTGCTGACCAGGTGACAGTCTAGGTGCCCAGCCCTGTCCTACCTGCTCTGATTACTTCGAGATGGAGACCACAGGGCTCTGTCTCAGGGCAATTACATCTGCTCTTATACATGAGAAACAGGAAACATTAGGTGGTATACATTAATGCCACAGCAGCTCAGCAACAAGGGATGTGAGTTGAGGCTTGACTTGCACGTAGAGTCAGGATAGGCAGATGGAGGACATTCTAGGCAGTAGGTCCTGCACAGGCAAAGGCCTGGGGGAAGCCTCTGGGATGTGGAAGGGAGAAGTGTCCCTGGAGGTGAAGATATGGAGAGTGTCAGAGAGCTATGGCCGGGACACAAGGAGCCCTGGGGACCGCCCCTCAGAAGGTGCTCTCATAACAGCCAACATGTGACCCACTCCGTCACCATCGGGAGCCTGTCTTGTCTAACTGGTCCAGCCTCCATTGAGCAGGCAGATCCTGCTACCTCTCTCACTATTCTCCCAGCCCCGGGGACCACTCTCTGTGTAAAGGTTTTCCTTGATGAGGCCAGAGCCACCCCCCCGCCCCCCGCTTTCGCCTGTAACTCAGTCACCAGGCAGATACCCCCACCGCCGCTCAGGGTCATGAACACCCATGCCCGACTCTGGCTGGCTTGACTGGCTTGCTCATGCCCACATAGGAGGGCGTGCCGGGAGCACGAAGGAATTGAGGAGTTGGCAGATTTACACAGTCAGAATGCACTAATATCTTTTGACCAGCTTCAGAATAAATATGGCCCAACAAATTGTCGTTTTTATGGGTATTTACAACCGAGGCACTTTGTAAACCCAAGAACTAGTATTTCCCACAGGAAATCTGGCTCTCAATTCTTGATAAATTATTGGAAATCCAAATCAGCCCCAGCTCAGGGGTTTCTCTCTCTATTAGTGGCTCCAGAGGTGTCGCCTGAGCCAGAATTAGGCTCGTCTAGGGCTGAAATCTCTGAAGAAGGTGAGCAACCTCCGGGCACTTAATAATAGTGATAGTAATAATTACAAGCACTTAACTAGCAATTACTTGTTCAGGGCACTCTTCCAAGCCCTTTCTAAGTATTAGCTCATTTAATCATCAAAACAGCCTTACAGCATAGGTACTATTATTATTCCCATCTTATAGATGAGGAAACGGAGGCACAGGGGATTCCAGTAAGATTCAGGACAGTTTCTCCAGGGTAAATGGGAATCCAACCCGGGTAATACTCAGAGAGTTTTCTGTTGCAAGTTTAAAAGCCCAAATAAAACTGACATTTAAGTAAAAATAACAACAATGTATTAGTTCATGTACATGAAAAGTGCATGGGGGTGGGGTGGGGCAGGAGCTCCTCCACCTATGTCATCAGTTTCCTAATACTTACCAGTTCCTGATCCTTTGCTCCCTGGTCATCCTCCCAGGGCGCTCCTTTCTTGCAGGGGACCCAGACTTCGAAACCTAACCCATGCAAATCAAGCAAGAAAGCGGAAGTCAAGCCCCTGGACTCGTCTGTTTTCATTGGTCAGATCGGATCACGGGCACTGTAGCCATGACCCACTCAGAGAGGCCAGAGGATGCCGTTTGCTGATTGGCTGAGCATGGGGGCGAGACCCCCCAGCTATTCAAGGCTGGGCTGGACCTGGCACTGCTCTCCACCTGCGACGTTCCCCCCCCCCCCAGCCCCCCCCCCCGCCCCCTGTCGAAGGACCCAGAGCAGTCGCCACAGCAGGGGCCTGCCACCCTCCAGCAGCTCAGTCACCCTCCGGTGCAGGGACAGGGGCAGGGAAGCTGTGCCACTTCCCCAGGTCACAGACCTACAGTCAGCTATGCCTCAGTTTCCCCATCCTCTAGCAGCAAGGAAGACCCACGACTGCCTCCTGTTCACCCTTGAGGCTTCTGGGGCTTTCCTGAGGCCCAGTTGGACTGCCCAGCCACCACCTGCAGGGAGTTTGCAGGTGCTGGGACCCAGGTCCTCCCTCCGTTCCACACCTGCCCAGCCCTGGGACCTTGCACCAAGAAGTCGTTTCCATGGCAGAATGCATCTTACATCAATGTGTACTTGTTTTTACTTCTTGTAGTCTCTCAAATCTGATATTGTGAAATGTCTGCTTCACAAATCATGACACAATATGTCACTCAAGCCCAATTGCCACCAGGGGCAGGGATAGTTAAGACAAGTTCAGCAGCCAAGAGGAGGCAGCAGTAGTGAGGCCGTGTCCCTAGATCGAGCTTTGCCTGCAGGCGGCTTGGTGGATTTGACAAGGAGTGGTCGGGCTCCATGCTGTGCGGGCTCACTGTGTCCCAGTCATGGGGTCCAGATGCTTTGGGCACTGGGTCCCCCAAGCCCACGGGTGTGTGTCTTCATAATCTCAGCTGGACAGCACTGCAGCTCTCTGCCCGTCATGCCTGCTGTGCAGAACAGGCATTTCCATCCCTCCCCAATATTGCTCAAGAGAACATTACAACACAAACATCCAAATTCAACAAACATACTTTTTTTTGACACTTTGAACCTTTTGTTTAAAAAGCCAACAAACGTTGCATCAAAGTAAAGCCCTCTCCCCACTGTGCTCACGATGTAGAGGCTCCCCCTTCACTAATGGGGGCCACGGGAGCTTCGGTCCTCTGAGTCCTTACCTGCCTGTTGGCAGCCCTGGCAGGCCTGAGTCCTGGGGGATGATACCTGGACCCTGCCAGTGACGCCACAGCCCCAGAGTGCCCAATAGGACACAGAGGGGGGAAGGTCCCATGCTGGAGCTCTCCCTGCTCCAAGCGAGAGGCAGAGATGGCTGGGCTGGGGGCAAGGGCTTGTCAGGATCCTGGGGTGGGTACTGAAGTGACCCAGGTGACATCCACAGGTCCCGGGACTGACTGGATGTGGGGGATGAGGTGGAGTCAAGATACTGCCTGGGGCCAGGCATGGTGGTCCACACCTCTAGCCCTAGCACTTTGGGAGGCTGAGGTGGGAGGATTGTTGAGGCCAGGAGTTCGAGGCCAGCCTGGTCAACATAGATCACATCTGTAAAAGAAATACAAAAGTTAGCCAGGCACCACTCCCTTGTAGTCTGAGCTACTCCAGAGGCAGAGGCAGAGGCAGAGGCAGGAGGGTTGCTTAAGCCTGGAAGGTCGAGGCTGCAGTGAGCCATAATCATAACGTTGCACTCCAGCCTCGGTGACAAAGCAAGACTTTGACTCAAAAAATTAAAAATTAGCCAGGTGCAGTGGCTCACTCCTGTAATCCCAGCACTTTGGGAGGCCAAAATGGGAGGCTTGATCACTTGAGGCCAGGAGTTCAAGACCAGCCCGATCAACATAGTGAGACCCCCCCCATCTCTAATGATAATGATAATAATAATTCTTAAAAATTAGGCTAGGCATGGTGGCTCACGCCCGCAATCCTAGCACTTTGGAAGATCGAGGTGGACAGATCACTTGAGGTCAGGAGTTCGAGACCAGCCTAGCCAACATGGTAAAACCCCATCTCTACTAAAAATACAAAAATTATCTGGGTGTGGTGGTGCGTGCCTGTAATCCCAGCTACTTGGGAGGCTGAGGCAGGAGAATCACTCGAACTTGGGAGGAGGAGGTTGCAGTGAGCCAGGATCGTGCCATTGCACTCCGGCCTGGGGGACAAGGGCAAAACTCCATCTCAAAAAAGAAAAAATAAAAATGAAAACAAGGATGCTGCTTGGGGTTCTGGGGCAGAGACATGACAGGAGTGCATTCACAAGGAGAGAGCCCAATCCCTCCTGCTGCCAAGACACATAGAGGGCCTGCTCCACGTTCAGCGTGTCAGGGTTGGCCTGGGGTGGGCTGAGGTCGTAGGAGAGGCACCGGCATGTACCGAGCCGCTCCCAACGGTGAGGCTCCCTCTCTCAACACCTGGAAGGACAATTTTCTCACCCAGGTCCTGAATCTGGAGCTAACTCCCCCAAGAAGGCCTGGAGGAGTGCAGGCCACCCCACACCTCCTTCTCTCACCTCGCCGGCAAGGCCAGAGCTCCAAGGGGCCTCCTGGGCTGTTCAGCTATCAGTAAAGAAGTTAGTTCCCCAGTGCCTATGTGCTCTGTACCCCACCGCACAGGGGGTAGGGCAAGCGTCAGGCATCCTCAGTCTTTGTTCTTGATGTCGCTTTAACTCCATCGGAACCTTGACATATGACACATCTTTCTATAGACAGTGCTGGGGCTTCAGCTGTGTGCGGGGGAGCACAGAGAGGAACAGGGTGTGTGTGTTTGTTTGTTGTTTTTGAGACAGAGTCTCACTCTGTTGTCCAGGCTGGAGCGCAGTGGCACGATCTTGGCTGGGATCCCCCTCCCAGGTATTAGCAGTTCTTCTTGCCTCAGCCTCCCGAGTAGTTGGGATGACAGGTGCCTACCACCACGCCTGGCTAAATTTTGTATTTTCAGAAGAGACGGGGTTTCACCATGTTGGCCAGGCTGGTTGTGAACTCCTGACCTCACGTGATCCACCCGCCTCGGCCTCGTAAAGTGCTGGGATTACAGGCGTGAGCCAGTGTGCCCAGCCTACCAGCTTTTAAAATAATGATTTTGGCCAGGCGCAGTGGCTCACGCTTGTAATCCCAGCACTTTGGAAGGCTTGGGAAGGTGGATCACTTGACGTCAAGAGTTCGAGACCAGCCGGACCAACATGGTGAAATCCCGTCTCTACTAAAAATACAAAAATTAGCCAGGTGTAGTGATGTGCATCTGTAATCTTCGCTCTTGTCCCCCAGGCGGGAGACGGAGGCAGGAGAATCGCTTGAACCCAGGAGGCGGATCGTGAGCGGAGTGAGCGGAGATCGTGCTATTGTACTCCAGCCTGAGGACAGAGCAACACTCTGTCTCAAAATATAAATAAATTAATTAAATAAAATAATGGATTTGGAATCCAAGGCAGGGGTGCCCATATAATTGCTCATGCCAACCAGGACACTTCCAAGGGCGGAAGGGCAACAGGCATGAGCCCGAATGCTCCAGGGCAAACCCTAAACCACGTTCATTCTGCCCCAAGGTGACTTGTGAGGGTTCCTTTTTTTTTTTTTTGAGACGGGGTTTCGCTCTTGTTACCCAGGCTGGAGTGCAATGGCGCGATCTCGGCTCACCGCAACCTCCGCCTCCTGGGT
>NW_016107576.1:6014718-6015970 GCF_001604975.1 Cebus imitator | reverse complement strand
GCCACCATGCCCAGCTAATTTTTTGTGGTTTTAGTAGAGACGGGGTTTCACCATGTTGACCAGGATGGTCTCGATCTCTTGACCTTGAGATCCACCCGCCTCAGCCTCCCAAAGTGCTGGGATTACAGGCGTGAGCCACCACGCCCGGCGAGGGTTCCTTTTGGCTTAAGTGCCATGATGAAGCCCCGGGATTTGAACATATTTCATTAGTTTCAGTTTGTTGCAGCCATTCTTCTTACTAATACTTAAATTGCACCATCTTTGGCCTGCGGGGAAATCAACACTTTGAAACAGCTATCCTCATCCTAAGGCCATGAAGTCACAGGTTTCTCTTCATGACTACTCTTTTCCGGGCGCATGCGTACAACCCTTGGCACTATTAAAATAAGCGGCATTCATTCTCGTCCTTCCAAAGTGTCCTGGGCACTGGTGGAGGTCTTGCAGTCCCTGGGGGTGTGCTGAAGGAGCCAGGGGCATCAGTAAAGACGGAAGCCACTTACGGATGGCTCAGGGGACTGCAAAGACCCCATGGGCAGTCAGGAAGGAGGAAGCCACTTATGCTGGTACCTGGCAGGCTGCTGGCAGAAGATGCACTTGAGCTCTGTTAGGAAGCCATTTGAACTGATCAGAGCAGTGCCACACCACAAGGGAGCCAGCTGCTCCTTCTGGCTCCCTGGAACTGTGGGTATGCAGCGGTCCTGCAGGCTTCCTCAGGCCAGGCCCTCCCCACAAGAGGATGTGCCCCACCTCCAGCCTGGGCCCGCTTTCTGACCATGTGCTGGGTACCTCGCACCCCAGAATGCTCTGTTCTAATGGCCCTGGAGGGTATACCCGTAGGTCAGTGGTTTTCAAAGCACGGGAGGCAATTTTGCACCCTGGAAGACATTTGGCAAGGTGTGGAGACATTTTTGGTTTTTACAGCAGGATGTACAAGCTAAGGAAGCCGCTAAGCAGCCCACATTGCGATGGATGGCCTTACAATAAACGGCAATGGGCCAGGCATGGTGGCTCACGGCTGTAATCCCAGCACTTTGGGAGACTGAGGCCGAGGCCGGCAGATAACCTGAGGTCGGGAGTTTGAGACCAGCCTGACCAACATGGAGAAACCCAGTCTCTATTAAAAATACAAAATTAGGCCGGGCGTGGTGGCTCAAGCCTGTAATCCCAGCACTGTGGGAGGCCGAGGCGGGTGGATCACGAGGTCAAGAGATCGAGACCATCCTGGTCAACATGGTGAAACCCCGTCTCTACT
>NW_016107576.1:5991069-6014018 GCF_001604975.1 Cebus imitator | reverse complement strand
AAAATTAGCCAGGCTTGGTGGCACGCACCTGTAATCCCAGCTACTCGGGAGGCTGAGGCAGGAGAATCGCTTGAACCCGGGAGGCGGAGGTTGCGGTGAGCCAAGATCATGCCATTGCACTCCAGCCTGGGCAACAAGAGCAAAACTCTGTCTCAAAAAAAAAAGTTGCCATTGGGGTCCCCCTTTCTCTAGCCCGGCCTGTGCTGTGTGAGGGATGGCCCTGACCGTCAGAGGGAATGGAGGCTGCGATCCTCGGTGGGCAGCACTGGTAACCATGAGTAAGAGGGGGAAGTGCCCACCAGCTCTGGCCTGGCGGGGATCCCGGGCCGACTCTCCTCCTGCCCAAGCGCAAGGCTGGCTGCGTGTCCGCCATTGGCCAGCAGAAGGCGCGGGCGAGGTGCCCACGGAGGGCGGCAGGCGGCAGGCGGCAGGTGGCAGGCCACAGGTGGCGGCGTGGTCCCGCTCCAGGAGCAGCACAGAGGCGGTGGGAAGCTGCTACCAGGGTGCCCTCCCTCTGGACAGCCCTGAACCCCGCCACACACCCACGGCTGATGGCGCTGTCAGTTCTGTTTGCCATGCTTTCTGCCATCACTCTTGTTATGTTAAACTGCCCTGACCAGGTCTCCACTTTCTGTCCCATTTTGCATTTTGTTTTGTTTATGTGAAATGGAGTCTCGCTCTGTCGCCCAGGCTGGAGTGCGGTAGTGCAATCTCGGCTCCCTGCAACCTCGACCTCTCGGGTTCAAGCGATCCTCCGGCCTCAGCCTCCCTAGTGGCTGGGATTACAGGTTACCACCACCCAGCTAATTTTTGCATTTTTGGTAGAGACGGGGTTTCACTATGTTGGCCACGTGGGTCTCGAACTTCTGGCCTCAAATGATCTGCACCCCCCTTGGCCTCCCAAAGTGCTGGGATTACAGGCATGAGCCATTTTGTAAAAATAAAGATTAGATCCCTCACACAGAGTCCAGGGAGACAGAGTCCCATGGGCTGGGGGCTGAGAGGTGGGGAGAAGGGCTGAGCTGGGCTGTAGGAGTTAGAGGTTGACTCTGGACCCACACTTCCCCACTGTGTGGCCCCAGGCAGGTTACTTCACCTCTCTGTGCCCTGGCTTCACCTCCTCCTCTAAAATGCAGCACTGGGACTACTTCTCATGAGGGTCCCGAAGAGCAGCCTGGGGAGGTGCTTGGCACAGCTGCCGGCACCTGCTCACTGTCATCACAAGAGGGCTAAATCTTAAGAAAAGGGAATTGGAGGCTAGGCGCAGTGGCTCATGTCTGTAATCCCAGCACTTTGGGAGGCCGAGGAAGATGAATCACCTAAGGTCAGGAGTTCAAGACCAGCCTGGCCAACATGGAGAAACACTGTCTCTCCTAAAAATACAAAAACTAGCCAGGTGTGGTGGTGCATGCCTGTAATCCCAGCTACTCAGGAGGCTGAGGCAGTAGAATCACTGGGACATACGAGACAGAGGTTGCAGTGAGCTGTGATCGCGCTACTGCACTTCACCCTGGGCAACAGAGCAAGACTCCATTCAAAAAAGAAAAGAAATGGGGACTGGAAGCTTACAGCCAGAAGGGGAGGCACAGGCTGGGCAAAGACCCAGAAGTGGACCAGGTGTCAATGGGAGACAGGGCAAGGGCTTCAGAGCTGGAGATGCGGCTGCGCTTCAGAGCCCTCGGCTCTCTTGGGCAGTGGGGTCCCCACACCAGCACCCCCAGCACTGGCCCCAAACAGGCAGCTTCTATTTCTTTCTGCTTTTTTAGAGAAGGAAAACTCATCCTGCCTCAGTGTGGAGCAGCCAGTAAAAACATGTTAATCTTTAACGTGTTAGCAAAACAGCCTCCAATTTGAATATTGGCTCTTCCTCCCATCTGTGGCAGTTTGCACAGATTTTTTTTTTTTTTTTTAGAGTGGCAGAATGCCTCATCTATGCACCAGCCGGCGGCAGGCGCCATTCACTGCCACAGAGCCTCCCTCAGGCCATGAGGAACCCCCATCCCAGACCAGGGCGTGGGGTCCCACAGAAGGGCTCATCTAAGCTCTACCTTAGCACAAGAGGGCCCCAGATTTGAGGATTTTGCAGATCAGTAAAAGTCCACTCAAACCAACTGGGAAGGAACATAGAAATAGATACTAGCTCATGATTTTGTCCAGGAAAGCCATTTGAGAGAAAAAATAGACGATCATCCAAGAACTTCTTCAATTCACCAGAGAAAGAAAATTTTGACGTCAAAAGGGGAACACAGATAGAATGAAAGAATAACAGGTCTTCAAACTGAGCAAATTTAGTTTTAGGGAGATCCACCATGTTATCTTTATTTTTATTATTTGGACATTAAAAATAACTGGGCGGGGGGTGTGGGCATGGTGGCTCATACCTGTAATTCCCACACTTTGGGAGGCTGAGGTGGGAGGATCACGTGAGGTCAGGAGTCAAGACCAGCCTGAGCAACACAGCAAGACCCCCATCTCTAAAAGAAATTTTATGTATTTGTTTTTAATTTATTTTATTTTATTGGAGACACGGTTTCACTCTTTCGCCCAGGCTGGAGTGCAGTGGCACCATCTTAGCTCACTGAAACTTCCTCCCCTCCTGTGTTCAAGCCATTCTCCTGCCTCACCCATGAGGAGCTGGGATTATTACAGGTGCACGCCACCACGCCTGGCTAATTTTTGTATTTTTAGTAGAGATGGGTTTCACCATGTTGGCCAGGCTGGTCTCGAACTCCTGGCCTCAGATGATCCACCTGCCTCGGCCTCCCAAAGTGCTGGGATTACAGGCATGAGCCACTGTGCCTGGCCTCTGAAAGAAATATTTAGATTAAAAAAAAAAAGGAAACCCTGAAGAATCTGCCAGCCTACCCGATGCGGACATTGAGGTCAGTACCCTAGGAGTGCCCAGCTACACCTCGGGCCTGAGCCATTCTGGGCTCACCTGCCCCCAGCCCGCTGCGCCCTCAAAAGAACTGTGATTGGAAAATTAGTCCTTGGGAAATATGCACTACTCAAGAACTTGTCAAATGGCAAAGAATCAGGGAAGGAATAAATAGCAATATTTTATAAGTTTTAAAATGCTATTTTAACACAAATACCAGAGCAACTATAGCATAAATCAACAGAGACACCCAAAAGTATGTTTGTACAAGAGACGTAATAAGCTGGTATGTAAAACAGTGTCAACTGGTACAGATGGCAGAAAAAGCCAATATTCAAATGTATGCTGTTTTACTAACACATTAAAGATCAACATTTTGGTACCTGCTGCTCGCGATAGCAGGATTAAAAAAACACACAACACACACATATCCTCACGCGTGATATTCTAACTCAGAGAATGCAAGATTCTTAAAGAAATTGTCAAGCACTTTCTATACTTCATCTGGTGGTTTTAAAGCTTCTGTGGTTCAGAGGAAAATTTGCATCTGAAAATGCAGCTGCCTGATGTTGAGAAAATGGGGAAGCAGAATAAGAAAATATCAGGGTTGCAGTCCTTAGAAGTCCCCTTCCACATTAGCAATGGGAACAGAATTATCCCAAGTGAATGACTCTGGTGGTTTTTTTTTGTTTTTTTTTTTTGAGACAGAGTCTTGCTCTGTCACCCAGGCTGGAGTGCAGTGGCGTGATCTTGACTCACTGCAACCTCTGCCTCTCAGGTTCAAGCAATTCTCCTGCGTCAGCCTCTTGAGTAGTTGGGATTACAGGTGCGCACTACCCTCCCTGGCTAATTTTGTATTTGTTTTTACTGGCAATGGGGGTTTCACCATGTTGGCCAGGCTGGTCTCGAACTCCTGACCTCAAGTGATCCACCCACTTCAGTCCCCCACAGTGCTAAGATTACACACATGAGTCACTGTGCCCCTCCAGCACGGGCTGTTTTTAGGATGCTTTCAGGCGCTGCAGCTCTGGGGGTCCCCAAAGAGCTCTCTGAGGTGGGCAGGCCGGGGAGCACTACCCCTACATTACCAACAGGCAAACCGAAGCTCAGACATGGTGCACAGCCGACCAAAATCACAGGGCCGGAAGGAAGTGCGATGGGCGTGCAGACCAGGCACCCAGTTCAGCAAAAAGCCCCCAAGAAACGCTCAACTCCCTCTGTGGTGTCGCCTCATAAGCCCATGGGCCTGGGAATTGGGCCGCCTGAGTTCCAATCTTCACTCCCACTCGGCCTGACCTTAGGCAGGTGACCTCATCTCTGAGTCTCTACTGAGACATGAGATTGACAAAACAGTCCCCGTAGCGCTAGCATGAGGACCGAAGGAGACGCAGCGGGTGAGCGTGGCAACTGTGATGTCATGTTCTGTCCAGAGCAGAGACAGCCAGCCGGTGCCCTGCGAGACTCAGCTCCCTTCAGATGCTTTACTTGGCTTACCTGGTATTTTTAAAGCCTTTTTTTTTTTTTTTGAGACGAAACCTCATTTTGTTCCCCAGGCTGGAGGGCAGAGGCGAGATCTCGGCTCACTGCAACCTCTGCCTCCCAGGTTCAATCAATTCTCCTGCCTCAGCCTCCCAAATAGCTGGAATTACAGGCACATGCCACCACACCCAGCTAATTTTTGTACTTTTAGTAGAGATGGGGTTTCACCATGTTGGCCAGACTGCTCTCAAACTCCTGACCTCAAGTGATTCACCTGCCTTGGCCTCCCAGAGTGCTGGGATTACAGGTGAGGCACTGCGCCATCCTTTGTAAAGTCCTGATTAAAGCGGAGCACGGTGGCTCACACTTGTCATCCCAACAGCTCGGGAGGCAGGAGGATTGCCTGAGTGCAAGAGTTTGAGACCAGCCTCGGTGACATAGCGAGGCCTATCTCCACAAAAAATAAACACTATCAGCTGAGTGTGAGGGCACACACCTGTAGTCCTGGCTAGTTGGGAACTGAAGCGGGAGGACTGCCTGATTCCAGGGGTTCCAGCCTACAGTGAGCTATGATCATGCCAGTGCACCCCAGCCTGGGTGACGGAGATCCTGTCTCTAAAAAAAGTGAGATATCCGTGCAAGGAAGTATGTGGCAGTGCGGGAGCATGAGGTCCACCTGTCTGTACTCACGTAACTGACGGACTAGAAGAGAATGCCATTCACGTTACAACACCGTATTTCTGGTTTTTAGCAAAGTCATCCCACAAAGTAATACTACCAATCACAGGGGTAGTGGCTCACCACCAGGAGCAATTCTGCCCCCCAGGGAACATGTGGCCATGTCTGGAGATGTTTTTGGGTATCACACCCAGGCAGTGGGTGCCAGTAGTGTGCCTACTGTGCCTAGTGGGTAAGAAGCCAAGGATGTGGCTGAACATCCTGTAATGCATGGGACAGCCCCCACGACACAGAGAAATCCAGCCCAATGGCCAGGTGCAGTGGCTCACGCCTGTAATCCCAGCACTTTGGGAGGCCAAGGCCAGTGGATCACAAGGTCAGGAGTTCAGGACCAGCCTGACCAACATGGTGAAACCCCGTCTCTACTAAAAATACAAAAATTAGTAGGGCGTGGTGGCGCATGCCTGTAATCTCAGCTACTCAGGAGGCTGAGGGAGGAGAATCACTTGAACTTGGAAGACAGAGGTTGCAGTGAGCCGAGATTGTTCTAGTACACTCTAGCCTGGGCGACAGAACAAGACTCCATCTCAAAAGCAAACAAACAACAACAAAAAAGAGAAGTCCAGCCCCAAATGCTAACCATGCCAAAGCTGAGACACCTTGCTCCCAATACAGGACAATATCTGGAAGGAAACAAGCCCAGCTAATGACAGAGGCTACCTCTGCGGCAGGGACGGGGTGATGCTGGTCAAAGAGAACTTTAATTCCATGGATAATGTCTTTACTTTACTTCCTGGAAGAATACATTTGTGTGCGATTGTATTGGTAAAATTGCCCAGGATAGAAAAAAGGAGGGAGGGTCAGAGTGGACCACGGTGGACTTGGCCCTGTCCCCACATCTTCAGGGCAGCAGAGGGGTGGGGAGGGGTGGGAGTGCCAGGGCTCATGTTAGTCACTGCTGTCCTCACACACTCACCTGGAGGGTCCCTCCGAAGTGACACTCCCTGGAGTCTCTGTGACTACTCTCACAGATACCGGTGGCAGATTAGGTTTTCACCTTTCCCGTAATGAATGTGACTTATAGCAACCGTGCTGAGTGTTGTTTAAAAGAGCCTCTTTCACCGTCATTACCAGCAAATTTGTTTCAGTTTCCAAACCAACTCTATAAAATCGCCTACACCCCATGGTTACAAAGTCCCTCAATCTTTTTTTTTTTTTTAAGACCGCGTTTCACTCTTGTTACCCAGGCTGGGGTGCAATGGCGCGGCGCGATCTCGGTTCACTGCAACCTCTAATGCCTCCTGGGTTCAAGTGGTTTTCCTGGCTCAGCCTCTTGTGTACCTGGAATGCCCAGTTAATTTTTTGTATTTTTAGTAGAGACCGGGTTTTACCATGTTGGCCAGGCTGGCCTTGAACTCCTGACCTCAGGTGATCCACCCACCTCGGCTTTCCAAAGTGCTAGGATTACAGGCGTGAGCCACCATGCCTGACCTGCAGCTCCATCTTCGTGGGCCTGTACTGAATTCTTCAATTAACTGAGGCCGGGTGACATTTGTGGTACTCTGTGATGCTCATAGCACAGCTGCAGGCTTCTGATTCCGGCAGGCACCGAGACCCAGGGCCAGGGAGAGCTGGCATGCTTTAGCATTGCCTACGCACCCTTACCTGAAACTCTCGTAGCAAACAAAGACACTGCAGTAAGGCAGAAGCCCCCTTTGACCCCTTTCCAAGAGACGACCACTATCAGTTTGAGTAATCCCTGTTACCCAGCCAGGTAACCGGGGTCACTACCGGGCCTGTATCCTAAATTGTACACAGACAGACAGACAGATAGATAATTGATAGATATCTGATAAAGATAGATGATGGATATGATAGATTATAGGTAGAGAGTGAGATGAAGAGGCGGATATGACTGATAAATAATAGAGATGATAGATACAATAAATAGAGATGATTTAGAGAGAGATGGACAGACAGATGACTGATGGATAGAGGCATAGACAGTCCATCTGCAGCCACGCACATCTGATGGTCTTCTGGGGCTATTCCTCCCATACATGGTCCCGAATCACACGTTGTTCCTTGTCATGCATTTCCCCCCGAGGCGCTCCCCGGAGCTCTCTCCTTGCCCATTACGTTATACCAACACCCTCACATCCTAAAGCAAGGAGGCAGATGGGATGGGGGCTGACATGCCTCGCTTACTCACCAGACTTGGCTGTGTCAGCCAGCGGTGGGGACATCCCTTGACCGTAATTCACCTGCCCAGAAGGGATGCCTTTCCGGGATCCACACGGGTGCTGCAGGTGCTGGCGGCAATGGCAGCTGGCTGATCCCAAGAAAAAGCAGGGACCCTACTGGGACTTCAACCTTTAGCAGTGCTTCCAGTTGTTGGTCATGCAAAATTCTACCCCAAGCAGCCTTGTCCTTGCTTCCTCAGGCACCGGCGTCTCCAGGTGGGAACTCTCTGAGCCGCCAGGAGTAGTCACGGTCAGAAACTGGACCTGTTTTATTTCTTTAAATACTCTCTTGCACTGTTGCCCAGGAGGGAGTGCAGTAGCACAAGCAGAGCTCGCCGCAGCCTCGCTCTCCTGGGCCAAGAGATCCTCCTTTCTCAGCCTCCCAAGTAGCTGGGACTACAGGTGTGCACCACCATATCTGGCTACGTCTTTTTTTGTAAAGATGAGGTTTCGTTATGCTGCCCAGGCTGGTCTTGAACTCCTGCCTCAGCCTCCAAAGTGCTGGAATTACAGGCGTGAGACTAACCATGCCCAGACTAACCTGACCTTCTTTCGCCTTCCCCTACCCTGTGGGGAGGGCAGCCTGGGAATTATAATTCATAAATGACAGAGTCGGGTCCGGGGCCCAGAGGAACAGGGACTTTGCTGAAGTCCCCTAGTGAGTGTGTGACCAAGCCCCAGGCAGGGCTGGCCCGGATGCTCTGGGCAAACGCCTGAGGCTGAGCACGCCCTCTGAGCAGCTGGGCCCTCCTATCCACCGCAGTTCCCAGCCAGGGACCCTGCACACTTCTGCACCTGGCCACACGTGAGCCAGAGGACCATTTCACTGCCCAAGGCCGATGAGGCCCATCCATCCACCACCCATGTTACACTCACTGGACACATAATTCCTGCGTCTCTACCATGCACAGGTGCTATTCCAGGCACTAGGGAGGGAGTAGTGAGTGAAACAGTCCGGATGCCTGAATCCAGGGAGCTGAACTTCTAGGCATGGGGAGCCAGTCGTCCTAGGAAGACAGTAAAACAAGTGACGTGATGGACAGGGAGGGGAGAGAGGCTTAGTGGAGAGGGCACCCCTGCACATGGGGAAGAGAATGGTCATGTGCAGAACTGGAGGGCGGGAGTTCCAGGCGGGGAACAGCGTGTGCAAAGGCCCAGAGTCACGAGCGCTCAGTTGGAAATGGTCTGAAAGGACAGTGGCTGAGGTGCTCTGAGTGGGAGGACAACCCCGAGGAGCACTCTGAGTTCTCCCAGGCTTGGGGAGATCTCCCTTCCTTTCCCTGCTCCGTTATTCCAATGCCCCAGGACACCAGAAACTCAGACAGCTTTGTGCGCACAGGCATCGGGGCAGCAGGTGGCGGCCCAGGGCCTCCCTTCCTGAGTGGGAGCCCGGCTGGAAAGTGTCAGGGTGACAGTGATGCCCGCACCGCCTCTTCAGGGCCATCCTGTGGCCTCCTCCAGCTGGCCCACGAAGCCCACTTCACCTCCAGTCTCCGAACATGTCCCAGCCTTGGGGGCTCCACTTGGCTCAGTGAGGTCTGGCCCCACCCCTGACCCCCACCAATCTTCTCTGGGCCCCTTTGACAGAACACGGGGCCACTGCTCTGAAAACACAACAGCGACAACAGAAAGTCTGTGATTAGGGCCCCAAACTGCTGCCCCCAAAGCGGCCTTGACCGCACCATAGACAGTCATTCCTAAGAAGCGGGGTGGCTGGCGGGTGAGCTGCGTGTCGTGGTGAGTCCCACCTCTGTCCCCAACTCCCCGTGTGTCCTCAAGCTGGCCACCTCCCTCTCCAGCCTCAGTTTCCTCCTGGGTACGGGGAAGGATATATTAATATGAACACCGTCCGGGGTGCACCTGTGAGCTCCGTAGGGCAAATCCGGATCCCCGGCCCCTGTGCTCGACACAAACCGTCTCTGAGACAAGGCGTGGCCTGCTTCACACCCTGTTGTACTCTCCATCAAAAATCTCCTTGGCTTTTCAGGCTCCGGATTTAAATTCCTCCCCCAGGGGCTCAAACCATGTCAAGGCTGGATCTGATCTGCACAATTTATTTATTTGTTTTTATTTAATTTTTGGAGACGGAGTTTCACTCTGTTGCCGAGGCTGGAGTGCAGTGGCACAATCTCGGCTCACTGCAACCTCCACCTCCCGGGTTCAAACGATTCTCCTGCCTCAGCCTCCCAAATAGCTGGGATTACAGGTGCCCATCACCACTCTCAGCTAATTTTTTCTTTTTAATATTTTTAGTAGAGACGGGGTTTCACCATGTTGGCCAGGCTGCTCTCGAACTCCTGACCTCAGGTGATCTGCCTGCCTCGGTCTTCCAAAGTGCTGGGATTATAGCCTTGCACCACCAAGCTAGGCTAATTTTTGTGTTTTTAGTAGACAGGATTTTGCCATGTTGACCAGGCTGGTCTCGAACACCTGACAAGTGATCTGCCTGCCTTGGCCTCCCAAAGTGCTGGAATTACAGGCATGAGCCACCGCGCCCAGCCTAAGAAGGTGGAATTTGGACACACACAGACACCAGGGCTGTGCACGCAGAGAGCAGGCCACGTGAGGACAAGGTGAGCAGATGTCAGCTGCAGCCTAGGACAGTGGCCTCGGGGGAGAGGGAACCTGCTGGCGCCTTCATGCTGGGACCTCTAGCCTCTAGCTTTTGCTGTTCAGACCACACAACCCCTATGGACACCCACACCAGCCCCAAGGCTGACCTCATGTGCAAACCTACCCCAGACTCCCCCTGACCCTTATACACGCCTCCCACACACATGCCCCGCCCCATTTTAAGTGGATGCTAGGATTCAGCCAGTTCCAGTCCATATTCTTGATTGCTTATAGTTGGATCAATTCCCTTGCAGCAACTTAATCAATGTATTGAATATGCCATGATTTGTCTCATAGGAACCAAACTAAGGTCCAGTCAAATAAACGACCGTGATTTGAAATCCCGCAGGGTTGGTCAAACCCAGAGTGCATTTCATGACCGCACTTCCTGCACACGTTTTGCTGAAGGAGTGGCTCTGTGGTGGACATGGCTGTTTAGATTAACACAGCCACCCAGGTAGTCCCATCACGGCAGCCACAAGATGGTATGACTGCTTTTCAAAAAGCACTATGGTATGGTTATAGTCGATAATGGTTTGTATCACTTTTTAGTTTTTTTGAAACAAGGTCTTGCTCTGTTGCCCAGGCTGGAGTGCAGTGGTGTGATCATAGCTCACTGCAGCCCCAACCTCCTGGGCTCAAGCGATCCTCCTGCCTCAGTCTCCTGAGCAGCTGTGACTACAGGCATGTGCCAACACGCCCAGCTAATTTATTTTATTTTATTTTATTGAGAGTCTTGCTCTGTCACCTAGGCTGGAGTGCAGTAGCACGATCTCAACTAACTGCAACCTCTACCTCCCAGGTTCAAGCAATTCTCCTGCCTCAGCCTCCCGAGTAGCTGGGATTACAGGCACCTGCCACCACACTAGGCTAATTTTTGTAATATTAGTAGAATCAGGGTTTCACCATATTGGTCAGGTTGGTCTTGAACTCCTGACCTCAGGTGATCTACCGCCTCGTCCTACCAAAGTGCTGGGATTACAGGCGTGAGCCACCGCGCCCGGCCCAGCTAATTTATTTTTATTTCTATTATTATTCTTTGTAGAGGTGAGGTCTCACTGTATTGTCCAGGTTGGTCTCAAACTCCTGTGCTCAAGAAATTCTCCTCCTCAGCCTCTTGAGTAGCTGGGACTACAAGCGCACACCACCATGCGTGGCTTAATTTATTCTTATTTTTATTTTTTGTAGAGATGGGGTCTCACTATGTTGTCCAGGTTGGTCTCAAACTCTGGGGCTCAAGTGATCCTCCCGCCTTGGCCTCCAAGTAGCAGCGATTACAAGGCGTGAGTCACTGTGCCTGGCCAATTTTCTATTTTAGTGGATTCTGCTCACGTGAGTTTTTATGGCAGTCATGGCTTCACTCGGTTAAGATTGAGGCGGACCCTGCCTCCTGCCTGGACCCCACGGAAAGCCCCTGGGATGAGAAATGTGGGTCGAAGCGTGTCCCCCAGAAAGATATATGGAAGTCCTGACCGCCAGTACCTGTGAGTGTGACCTTATTTGGAAATAAGGTCTTCATTACATCTGTAATCAAGATACGATGAAGTCGTTCTTGATTAGGGCAGCTCCTAAATCCGATGACTGGTGTCCTCCTATGGAGAGGGGAATTTGGGTAGAGACTCACAAACAGGGAAGAAGGCCTTGTGAAGACCAGCGGAGGCAGAAAGTGGAACGACGCAGCCAGCCCTAGCAGAGGTGGCAGGGACCCAGCCACCCGAAGCTGGGGCAGGCAGGAGGGATTCCCTGTGGAGCCTCCAGGGGGAGCACGGCCCTGCTGGCACCTCCATTGCGGGCTCAGCCTCCAGAGGCCAGGGAGAACAAATGTCTGCTGTTTTAACGCCACCACTTCTGTGACAGTTTGTTATGGTGACCACAGGAAACGAATCCAGGGGCCGCATCTAGAATTTTCCATGTGCCTCACGCCATGATTGCAGGCACAGACAAGCCTTTCTCCTCTTTCCTCAGGGGAAGCATCCTTGCGCCCAGTGGTCTAAGCAATTCTCAGCCCTGGGGCTCCTGCCAGTGTCTCAAAGCCACACACAGAGGGAAAGCTGCCATTTGATTCTAGCTCAGCAGGTGGCTCTGCTGTCTCTCACAAGACCTGGCCTCTCTGTTCAGGGTGCCACACAGGGACAGCCCTTGGGGCAGACACTCTGCTGTTTATTAGTATTATTATTGAGACACAGTCTCACTCTGGCACCCAGGCTAGAGTGCAGTGACGCAATCTTGGCCCACTGTGACCTCTACCTCCCAGTTCAAGTGATTCTCCTGTCCCAGCCTTCAGAGTAGCTGGGATTACAGGCATGCGCCACAACACCCAGCTAATTTTTTTGTATTTTAGTAGAGATGGGGTTTCACCATGTTGGCCACGATGGTCTTGATCTCCTGACCTCGTGATCTGCCCACCTCGGCCTCCCAAAGTGCTGGGATTGCAGATGTGAGCCACCGAGCCTGGCCTAATTTCTGGTTTTTTTTTTTTAGTAGAGATGGGGTTTTGCCATGTTGACCAGGCTGGTCTCGAACTCCTGGCCTCAAGTGATCCATCTGCCTCAGCCTCCTAAAATGCTGCGATTACAGGAGTGAGCCACTGTGCCGAGCCTGCTGTCCACTATTATTATGACAGTTTTAGAGATGGGGGGTTGCTATGCTGCCCAGGCTGGTCTCAAACTCCTGGGCTGAAGCGATCCTCCCACCTTGGCCTCCTAAAGTGCTGGGATTACAGGCTTGAGCCGCTGTGGCCAGGCAGCCTTGTTAAGCACACCTTGCACTCCTGCTGCGGTGGCATCCCACACTGCTCCTGCATGAGGCCATGGAGAAGGCCGTGGAGACATCTGTGACATTGTAGACACCACTGGACACTTTTCAATGTATCAGGTAGCCTATAATTTCCAACAGTGCGCTCCATTCAGCTCCCATGGAATGGGTGGGTGTCACGGGGCAGCCCCACATGCAGATTCGGGAGAGGGTGGATGTCACCCCCTCTTCCTGTGACTCCGAGAAAAGGGGTGGGTGCCTAGTGTCAGGGCAGCTGACTTCACCCAGGAGGGGCCACCTACCCAGTCACTCAGGCCTCTACCTCCCTGGGCTTGGGGCACTTTGTGGGTAGAGGGCTTGTCTGGCTGTGGATGGCCCAAAAGCTTTGAGAATGGCTTCACACACCTGAAGGAGGAACAGGTATGTGCTGGGGGCTGGCACTCCCACTTCAGTGCGTTTGCACTGTTGTCATGGGGACCTCGGAGCTCACAGAGCAAAGTGACCTGCATGAGTTCACACAGAGGCATGTCACAGGGCCATCGCTTGAACCTGGCACTGGAGGGCCCTGAGCCCATCACCTCGAGCACCTACAGCGAGGGCATTCCCAGGTCCATGTGACCCAGAGCACGACTCTGGCCACTCCCCTCCTGGAAATGGATCAGAGAACAGAGAGGCTGAGGACCCCCAATCCCAAACCGTCCCCATCTCAGAAGCGTCAGGGGCACCTGCTGTGGCACCAGAGATCTCAGACAGCTTCAGGGCAGATCTCCCCAGTCCCCTGCCTGCAGTCCAGCCAGCCCCTGCCCCACAGGCCCAGCTCCAGCCCCACCCTTGCAGGGATGGCTGAGAGGAGGGCTGACCACAGGCCCCAGGAATTCTTGAAGAGGTCCCGTATGCTGTTTCCAACGGGTGCCACACTGTGAGCATCCAAAGGGTGGGAGGGAAAGCTGGGGGCTGCCGTGGGCTGCCTGGGTTGGAGGGGCACTGTGACTCTGTGCTCACCCTCTTTCATATCTTCTGACGAATTCTGTCTCAACCCTCAGGCTGTCCCTGTCCTCAGATAAGCCCCGCTCACTAAGCCATGAGACAGTGATGCTTAACTCAGATATGGGCCTAATGACAGGGTCTGGCAGAAGGGTCCAGCCTGAGGGACCAGGACTGCCTCACCTTTGCAAGTCCTCAACTGCCCAAGGTTGGCCTTCTGGAATGGGAAGGAAGCAAGGGTTCCCTGGGGCATTCATACCCTTATTTCTCAGAAAAAAAAAAAGTCAAGTCTCTTGTTCCAGCTGCACTTTCAGAACAGCCTAGAGAACACCTGAGTGGCCTGGCTAGAGTCATGTGCCCACAGTGACCAAGTGACTGTCAGTTTAAATGATCATGGCCTCTGCTTAACCCGCATGGCTGGAGTGAGGGAGGGGTGCCTTCCCCAAGCATGCCTGCATTTGGGGATGCTGTTTCCAGAAGGGTGATGGGGGTCCCAGGCCAGGCTCAGGAGTTCACTGCAGCTTCAGGAGGAAGGGCTTGGGGAGGAGGCATTTGCATGGGCTTTGAAGAATGGGCACCATCTGCATGCACAGAGAGAGACACATACCACAGCAGGAAGGAACGGTGCAGACACCAGCCCTGCGGTGCGTTCAGGGAGAGGGTGTAACAGAGTGTGGCTGCCGTGTGGGGAGCGTGCCCTGGGGTTCAAAACACCAGAACCAAGCCTCTGCCAGCTGGCAGGGTGCCCTGAGGAAAAGGTGCCCTTCTGGCCTGGTACAGAAAAGGTACACAGCATGGTAAAAGGAGCACAGAATGGGTTATGGCCAGACGCTCTTGTGCAGTACACAACATGCACAACTGTGTGTAGTGGCCTGACCAGGATATCAAGACCGAACTGGGAAGACGTGGAGTCTTCTCTCTGGGCTGAATTTGTGTGTGTGTGTGTGTGTGTGTGTGTGTGTCCCACAGTGCCTTACTGGGATCCAGCTACCAGCAGCAACAAGATACAAATGGAACAAGGGTGACAGCCCCCAGCCTACAGGTGAGAGGTTGAGAGCCAGGCAGCCAGTTCTGCAAGCCTGCTGCATACTCAGGAGCCAGCACTCCCCCAAGCAGGCACCTCCCACAGCCACAGGAAGCAATTCATCAGCAGCAGGGGCCCTGCTCCCGGCAGCCTGTGGGGACCCTGCAGCCCAATGGACAGGCCTCTGATCCCCTCATCCCCAGCCCACAAAGAGGCCAGAGGCAGCACCACGCACCAATTACAGGAGCCAATTAATTCACACTTAACAAGGGTATTTTCTTTTACTGCGCAGAACCGAGGGGCATAAAACCCTGATTCGTCTTCTGTGGCTGGGTTTGCTCTCCGCGTGCTCATATCATTTAATCACTCCTGCCGCAGACCAGGGGCCGAACCCTCGCCAGCGAGGGGAGCCACGCGGGCGATTCCCCATTAACAATCTGGTGGGGAGGTCACGCTGGCTGCGCTGTTTACAGTTCCGTTTCCCCTCGGCTGCTCCCAGAAGTTTCCATAAAAACAGATGTAAGGTAATCAAAGGCTTCCCAGCCCGGGGCCTCTCTGCTCCTCAAGGCTTCCACGGAGCCGGCTCCCTCTGCTGGGGTTTGCGTTTCCAAAAGACTCTTAAAGGATCCCTAAAATCTCTCCCCAGGCAGGCAGACTCCTCGCAGGCAGACTCTGCAATCATCTGTCAAGTATTTTATATCAATAATAATAGTAATGACACCTTTGCTGTGGTCCGTGCCCCTTTCAATGACTCTCAGAGCTGTGACGTGAGATCCCAGTGGCATCGTAAAGGCTGATGAGAGGCGTCTTATTTCCATTTTGCAGATGGAAATGAGAAGGCAGTTTGGGGAAGGAACTCAGCCTCAGCACCATCTCCCCAGAGGTCTAACATTCCAGGAGAATGGTGGGCACTGTCCCCCTCTCTGGTGAGGCGTGCTGCTGGTCTTGTCTCTCTCTTCTTATTCAGTGGGGCTCTGTCCAGGGCCAAGGAACCTGGAGCTCAGTGGTGGAGGTAGGGACATGGCCAGAACTCCAGGTGTGGCCGGTCACGGTGACTCACGTCTGTAATCCCAGCATGTTGAGAAGCTGACGTGGAGGAGCGCTTGAGCCCAGGAGTCTGAGGCTGCAGTGAGCTATGATTGCACCACTGCACTCTAGCCTGGGCCATAGAGTGAGACCCTGTCTCTAAATAAATAAATAGGCCAGATGCATGGCTGATGCCTGGAATCCCAGCACTTCAGGAGGCCAAGGCAGGTAGATCGTCTGACGTCAGAAGTTAGAGACCAGCCTGGCCAACATGCTGGAACCCCCGTCTCTAGTAAAATTACCAAAATTAGCCAGGTGTAGTGGTGCCATGCACCTGTAGTCCCAGCTTCTCAGGAGGCTGAGGCAGGAGAATTGCTTGAACCCGGGAGGCAGAGGTTGCAGGGAGCGGAGATTGTGCCACTGCACTCCAGCCTGGGTGACAGAGTGAGACTCCATCTCAAAAACCAACAAACACACAAACAAACAGGATGGCTGGCATAAACTCTGATGAACACTAGGATTTCAGACAATTCTACTGCCTTGAAAACCAGGTCCAACTCACACGTTTCACAGATGGGCCTCTCTGGGAAGGGCCAAAGCGAGAACCCCTGGCCACCCACTGGAAGACCCAAGCCTTAAAGCCCCTGGCTCACAGCCTCTGCACCTCACCACACTGATGTCAGCCTAAACTGAGCAGTGGATTAAAAAGTGACATTCAGGCTTGGCACAGTGGCTCATGCCTGTAATCCTAACACTTTGGGAGGCCGAGGTGGGCAATTTAAGGTCAGCCTTGCCAACATGGTGAAACACTGTCTCTACTAAAACTACAGAAATAGGCCAGGTACAGCGGCTCATGCTTGTAATCCCAGCACTTTGGGATGCTGAGGAGGGCGGATCACCTGAGGTCAGGAGTTCAAAACCAACCTGGCCAACATGGAGAAACCCCTTCTCTACTGAAAATACAAAAATTAGCCAGGTGTGGTGGCACACGCGTATAATCCCAGCTACCCAGGAGGCCGAGGCAGGAGAATTCCTGGAACCTGGAGGCAGAGGTTGCAGTGAGCTGAGATCATGCCACTGCAGTCCAGCCTGGGTGACCAAGCAAGACTCTGTCTCAAAAGAAAATTTTTAAAAAGGACTTTAAAACCAAACAGCCCAGACTGCACATGTGTGGTGTTGCGTGTCCAGCTCCTGCCTCCATCCTGAGAAGTGCCGTTTTCAGGGAATTTCCTGATGGGTAGTCTTGGCAGGAGGGCCATCCCCCTTGCCTGCCGCTCACTACCTTTTCACACGACAGAGATCGGGAGGCTCCAACCTGACTGCCACTGCCTGGTCCACCACGTGGCGGGGATGAGAGCAGGGCCGAGACAATCTGATGCCTGCTGCCAGCGCTGCGGGTCTTAAGCCAGAGATGCCAGAAGGAAGGGAACCTCTGCTGGGTGGCTTTGTTTCTCTGGTTGACCATAACTCTTGAGGCTCAGAGAGGAAAGTGACCTGCATGAGCTCATGCAAGCGTACATGGCAGAGCCATCGCCTGAAGCGGGCACTGGAAGGGCCTGGACTCAGCACCTGGGGCACCCACAGTGAGGGCACCACCAGTGTCCATGTGACCCAGGGCATGGCTCCAGCCACTCCCTCCTGGAAGCGAACAGAGAACAGAGAAGCTGAGGACCCTCTGGCTGCAAGGTGTCCCTGTCTCAGAAGCATCAGGGGCAGCCCCAAACCCCACCCCTAGTTAGCTCACTTAGTTCCAGGGCAGATCTCAGAGACATATCAACCTCTCACCTGGCAGCTGGTGGCTGTCACCCTTGTTCCATTTGTATCTTGTTGCTCTGCTGGTGGCTGGATCCCAGTGAGGCACTGTGGGGCGTACTCTCATACACACACACACACGCGTGCGCACAGACACGCACGCATGCGCGCGCACAAACATGCATGCACACACACCACATACACGCATGCGCACACATACAGACGCGTGCGTGCGCATACACAGACGCATGCGCACACACCACACACACACACACACACACACACGCATGCGCACACACAGACACATGGCTACACACATACACACATGCACGCGCACACACATGCATACGCACACACCACACACGCGCATGCGCGCGCGCACACACATGGCTACACACATACACACATGCGCGCGCACACACATGCATACGCACACACCACACACACACACACACACGCATGCACGCACACACACACAATTCAGCCCAGAGAGAAGGCTCTATGTCTTCCCAGTCTGGTCTTGATATCCTGGTCAGGCCACTACACACAGTTGTGCACGTTGTGCACTGCACAAGAGCGTCTGGCCATAACCCATTCTGCAGCTCAGCCGGCCCTTGCCTGACGGGCCCCCACGGCAGCCCAGTCCTTGCAAACGGAAAGTCAGAACGTATTCTAGTGTGAGCCCCCTGTTGAGACAAAGGCTGACCATTGGCCCCAGGAATTCCTAAGAAGACTCCTGTGAATTCTTTCCAATGGGATGCCCTTTTTTGTTTGAGATGGCTGGAGTCAGTTTCTGTCACCTGCAACCAAAACCCAGACTGGCATGGCCCCAGGATCAGCTGTGCCCAGGACGATCATGGCTAACGTATCAGAAGCATCATGCTAGATGCCCTCCACATTCCTCAGTTAGTCCTCACAGAGGGCTGGGATTATGACTCCCACTGCACAGCCAAGGACACTGATGCACAGAGAGGTTAAGAAATGCATCCAGAGTCACACAGCTAGCAACGCCAGTCGTCTGTCCCCAGAGCCTGCGGACTTGAGGAGTGAGCTGCTCTGGCTTGAGAGAGCACCGTGGTTTCTTGGATCTCAGGGTGGAAGTGGGATGGAAGCTCTGGGTGTGTGCTTTATGGGGAGGTGCATGAAGAGAATCCCTCTGCTATGGGGGTGTGAGGGCCTTGAAGGAATCCTGGTCCCTGGTGAGTGGGGAGTGTCACTGCAGGCAGGGCCTCCCCGGACGCTGCAGGTGCAGTGGGTCTGCCCTGGCCCAGGCCCTCATCACAGCGGAGAAAGCTCTGCGGGCTCATTGCAGGCACTAGAACAGGCAGCTAGAATGCTGCAGAGGGGGACACAAGGACCGCAGGGGTGAGCTCCACGTTCTATTGCTGAGTCCAAGAGGCCAACTGCTGAGTCCCAGGAGGAGAGGCCAGTGAGCAGAGGGGCTTCCCTGCTTCCCAGCCAAAGCAGCTCTCCTGGGCCTGCTTTACCTCTTTGACTTCCACAGAGGATCCCATTTGAGTAAAGGACTCTCCTTAGCTGGCAGGAGGTTAAGTCTGCAGTGGCTGATGGCATCTCTACCACCACTCAGGGACCACCATGAAGCCAGAGGACAGGAGAAAAGAGACCAAGCAAGGACCTGTCAGTATTATTTAAGCCCAGGATCCAGCCAAACCTGAAGTCCCTAGACTTTCTGATAGCAAGAGCCAATCACTTCCTGATGTTATTTCAGGTTGCACTTGAGCAGGTTGATTCAAGCTCTTCTTGCTTGTCTCTGAATAGGTCTTGATGATTATGGCTCTCATACTAGAATAAGTTCCAGCTTCTCCTGTCTTAAAGAGTCTGCTGCGGCTGGGCACGGTGGCTCACGCCTGTAACCCCAGCAGTTTGGGAGGCAGATCACCTGAGGTCAGGAATTTCGGACCAGCCTGGCCAACATGGTGAAATCCTGTCTCTATCAAACATACAAAAAATTAGGCAGGCATGGTGGCTCATGCCTGTAATCCCAGCTGCTCAGGAGGCTGAGGCAGAAGAATCACTTAAATTTAGGGGGTGGAGATTGCAGTGAGCTGAGCCTGAGCAAGAGTGAGACTCCATCTCAAAAAAAAATAGAGAGAGAGAGAGCCGGGCATGGTGGCTCATGCCTGTAATCCCAGCACTTGGGAGGCTGAGGAGGGCAGATTACCTAAAATCAGGAGCTCCAGACCAGCCTGACCAACATGGCGAAACCCCGTCTTTACTAAAAATACAAAAAATAGCCAGGCATGGTGATGTGTGCCTGTAATCCCAGCTACTTGGGAAGCTGAGGCAGGAGAATCACTTGAACCCAGGAGGCAGAGATTGCAGCGAGCCAAGATCACGTCACTGCACTCCAGCCTGGGTGACAGAGGGAGAGTCTGTCTCAAAGAAAATAAAAGTCTGCTGCTATCATACTAGAGAGAGAAATTCCAACACCTCTGGAGGGGCTGCCCTTCCTTAGTCCAATTAGGAGAAGAAATGGCACCAAACCATCACACTCCCCTGAGGCTACCTTGAGGGCAGACGTCAAGGAGCAGAGGCAGCTGGTCCTGTGAGGGGCAGGGTGGAGGGTGGGTGGAGTATGGCCCACCACAAATCTCAGACCTCTGCAATGGGGGCCACGGTAGCATCACTCTTGTTCTTCCAGCCTGGGGGTCCTCTCCCATCGCAGCACCTCCTTCTGTCGCTCTCCACCCAGCAGGCTGGGGGAGCTGCTAACAGAAGCCAACCCCATCTTCCCTTGCTCAGAACCAACCAGCAGCTTCTGTGCACTCTGGGCATGTGTGCCTCGGCCCCAGCCTGGCCTCTCCACTCTCCCCTCTGCCTTCAACTCCAGCCTCCTCGGCCTTTTCTCTCATTGTGGACCAGTCTGGCTTGTTCGGCTCAACACTTCAGTGCACGAGGGCTGCTGGCTCCTCCTCTTCCTCTAGGCTCAACCCCAAAGTCACCACCCCCAAACCAGCCCTTCCCCTCCCTTTGCAATGAGGAGGACCTCTCCCTTTATTACCTGCTTTTTCCCCATGGGGAAGGGAAGACCTGGGCCCGGCGCAGTGGCTCACGCCCATAATCTCAGCATTGGGGAGGCCAAGGCTGGAGGATTGCTTGAGTGAAGGAATTTGAGACCCACCTGGCCAACATAGTGAGACTCCCATCTCTACCAAAAAAATTTTTTTAATTAGCCGGGGCTGGGCTCGGTGGCTCACGCCTGTAATCCCAGCACTTTAGGAAGCCGAGGCGGGTGGATCACTTGAGCTCAGGAGTTCGAGACCAGCCGGGTCATCATGGTGAAACTGCATCTCTACCAAAAATACAAAAATTAGCCAGGCATGGTGGCAGGTGCCTGTAATCCCAGCTACTCGTGAGGCTGAGGCAGGAGAATCTATTGAATCTGGGAGGCGGGGGTTGCAGCGAGCCAAGATCGTGTCACTGTGCTCCAGCCTGGGCGACAGAGAGAGACTGTCTCCAAAAAAAAAAAAGCAGGTGTGGTGAGGTGCACCTATAGTCCCAGCTACTCAAAAGGCCGAGGCAGGAGGATCACTCAAGCCCAGGAGCTTGAGGCTGCAGTGAGCTATGGTGGTGCCAGGGCACTCCAGCCTGGTGACAGAGCGAGATGAAAGAGGGAGGAAGAGAAAGAAAGGGAAGACTTTAGCACTGCTATGACCCCGGTCTGTGGAAGAGGATCTACACAGTGTGCACTCAACAAACACTTGTGGAATGAATGAAGGAATGAATGAATGATAATGGGCGTGGCCTCTAATGTCTTGCCAATGAATTCCTCCTCTCCTGGCCACCCACACCTCATCTCCACCACACAAAACTCACCCTCTTGATCCTTCTTCCAGAAAATGCCCAGCACCCATGATCAGGGGCCTTTCTTACTTCCCCGAAGTCCTCCCTGGTCACACCAGAAATCCTCCCGGGAGGACCAGCTCCGCCCATCCCGGCAGCCCCCAGTGATGCCAGGCTCCAGCAGGTGCTGTTCCGAGGAGCGGTGGCCCAGCAGAATGGTGGGTTGTTGGGTTTTTTTTTTTCCCATATGAGGGAAAAATTAGCTCTCCTTACCAGGCAAGAATGACAATTTACAGAAAACTATGCCTTGAATTCATAATCCGTAATGAGCGGAAATGGTATTCCATGGTAATCCATCCCAACTGACTCGCTATTGTACACGCACCTGCTAACATTTTTTAAGCTGGGACTTTATGGAAAGGACATTTTGATCGCTTCTGAAGTTTGCTGAGCAATTCCCCCTCTCTCTCAGGCATACGGTCTTTGTGCTGGAAATTTCCCTCGTGGCTCCGTGCGAGCACCGGCAGACAGGCACGTGGGCCCGCACGCGGGCAGCACACACACGCAGCCACAGCCCCCTCATTGGCATAGCTCTAGTGGGGGCTTCTGCAGGTGCTGGGCTACGGAGACGGAAGCGGGGAGAATGGGATCACAGTTGGCACCTGTGCCGAGTTTGCCCGAGGAGCTGCAAACTGTGGTGCCTGCCGGAATCAGAGATGCTTTCCAGCACTGGAGGGTGGGGACAAGGCATGGGACCCAGAAGCGACAAGGACTTGGGCTGGGTCGCCCCTGGGGCCATCGGGGCCTGGCTTGTGGCACTGAACACCAGGATGCAGGGAGGCTGGGTGGGCAAGGGCAGGTCTCACGTCCACCCCCTCGAGCGCCCGGGTTTTGCTTCTACGGAAGTCACTCTAGTCCCCAATTGGCAGCCACCCCACTCCGTCCCTGGCCCGTGCCTCCAGCCCAGCACCGACACAGACAGGTGGCGGACAGCTTGCTCTGCATGGCCCCCACAGATTGTGAGCCCCCCGAGGCAGGACCAAGACTGCCAACGTGCGCCTGGGCCTTGCCCAGCTCTGGCATGCAGTAGGTAAAGGCAGTGCCTCCAGACTTGGAGCCAGGGTCCTGGCGGAGGCCCCGCCTCTGGGCAGTGGGACTGGCACACTGACACTCAGTGCCTGCAGGCCGTGGCTCCCCAGGGTGTGTTCTCGGGGTCTCTCGGACACTGAGGTTCAGAGATCACAGAGCCTCGAGTCTGTCCTTCCCCTGCAGGGCCTGTTGTGGTCCACACCACCAGGAAAGTGGTATTCAGGGCAGCCTATGACCCAGCAATGACATGGGGACATGAGGAGCTGGGCACGTGACACCTAGCAGGGCTGTCTCTGTGGGAACAAGTATTTAGGAACATTGGAAGTGGAGGGCAGTAGGGTGGTGGCTCAGGAAGCTGTGGAGCCTGGACACAGTGGCTCAGGTCTGTAATCCCAGCACTTTGGGAGGCCGAGGAGGGCAGATCATCTGAGGTCAGGATTTGAGACCAGCCTGGCCAACATAGTGAAACCCTGTCTCTACTAAAAGTACAAAAATTAGCCAAGGGTGGTGGCATGTGCCTGTAATCCTAGTTACTTGGGAGGCTGAGACAGGAGAATCACTTGAACCCGGGAGGCGGAGGTTGCAGTGAGCTGAGATTGCACCACTGCATTCCAGCCTGGTGACA
>NW_016107576.1:5982523-5990964 GCF_001604975.1 Cebus imitator | reverse complement strand
ATTTGAAGAGACAGGGTCTCACTATGTTGCCCAGGCTGGTCTTGAATTCCTGGGCTCAAGCAAGCCTCCTGTCTTAGCCTCCCAAAATACTGGGATTACAGGCAGGAACTGCCATGCCTAGCCCCGACTTATTTTTTAAATCTTACAAAACGGCACCATATGTCACAATTGGGCGCATTCACATACGTGTGCTACACTCAGATGTCCGTCCACGTACAAACATGTAAGCTATGCGGAGGATGCTGTGGCAGGGAGCGCTGCACCCCATCCGCACGTCCTCCTCTGGGGTGAGAGGCGGGTCTGGAGCTGGCGATAAAGGAGGGCTTGGGCCTTATCGGTCATGTTGGAATTCTTCTTCTTATAATGAGGATGTATTCATGCATGCTTCTGTAATTAAAAATTAATAATTCTTTTAAAAGAAAGGAAATGCTAGGAAGCTGGCTTCTGCCCTCACATCCCTGATTACAGTGATATGGGACAGTCCACTCAACCCGGGCCTTCATGAAACCCCACTGATTATTCCATTCCTGCACTCATTCATTGGACGTGTGCCATCTGCCTGTAATTCATTCATTCATTCATTCATTCAGCAAGGACTCACTGAGCACCTGCACAGACTCGCTGCAGCCACGATCATGGCAGACGAGGTCGTGCTCCAGGAGTTCACATGTGTGTGTGTGCACGTGCAAGTGTGTGTGTTTGTGTGTGCACGTGTGTCTGTATGTGTGTCTGTGCATGTCTGTATGTGTGTGACTGTGTGCACGTGTGTCTGTGTGTGTATCTGTATGTGTGTGTCTGTGTGTCTGTGTGTGCGTGTCTGTAATTGTGTGTCTGTGTGTCTTTGTGTGTGTGTTTGTGTCTGTGTGTCTGTCTGTATGTGTGTGTCTGTGTCTGTGTGTGTCTGTATGTGCATGTCTGTATGTATGTATCTGTCTGTGTGTGTGTGTGTCTGTGTGTGCATGTCTGTGTGTGTGTGTGTCTGTATGTGTGTATATGTGTGTGTCTGTGTGTGTTTGTGTGTGCATCTGTCTGTATATGTGTGTGCGTCTGTATGTGTGTATACATGTGTGTCTGTGTGTGTCTGTCTATGTGTGCATGTGTCTGTGTGTGTGCATCTGTATATGTGTATTGTGTGTGTCTGTGTGTGTCTGTGTCTGTGCGTCTGTGTGTGTGTGTGTCTGTGTCTGTGCATCTGTGTATGTCTGTGTGTCCTACATGGCCCCAGTGGACTCCTGTAGAGAGGATAGAGGAACGAATGTCAGGCAGTGGCTGTCCTTCACCCCTGGGCTGAAGGTGTGGGGAGAAGAGGGGACAGTAAATAGGCTGCCCCTGAGTGTGCAGAAATCACATATTGACCAGAAGATGTAATGAGAGGAGGTCTTCAGGCCCAGTTCAAATGACTCCTCTTCTTGGGGGCTCTGCTTAGAACCCCAACTCCGCCACTAGCCACACAGGACCCTCGGTCAAGCTTCCTAGCACAATAATGTCCTGCTGGTAGCCCCAGGTCGGACTCAGACTGGCAACTAACAGGCCTTGAGCACGCTAAGGAGACCATTTGCCATGTTTGTCTGGTGCGTTTGGAGGTTCCATGCTGGTGCAGGCACCATGCCAGGCACCCAGCCCACTTCACCTCCTGCCAGCACTTGGATATTTAGGCTTCATAGTACATCTAGATGTGCTTTTGTCTTATTTCCCACCCCCCCAAACCTCGCTTGCTGTGTCACAGTCACCCAGGGCCAGTCTATTCCCAATAGGTGGATGGATGAGTAGGTGAATGAATGGATAGATGGGTGGGTGGGAAGATGAATAGATGGATGAATGAGTGGTAGATTGATGAGTGTGTGGACAGACAGGTAGATGGATAGATGGGCGGATGGATCGATATGTAGATGGATAGATGGGTGGATGGTTGGATGGATGGGAAGATGAGTGAATGGATGGGTGGATGGAAGGTGTAAGGATGGATGGATGGATAGATGGATGGATGGATGGATGGATGGATGGATGGGTGGATGAATGGATAGGTGGGTAGGTGGGTGAATGGGTGGCTAGGTGGATTGGTGGATGGATGGGTGAGTGGTTAGATGGATGGGTGACAGATGAACTACATAAAATAGAGGGAATAGTCTCAGGTGTTAAGTCACTATGCACCAGGAATCTTGAGGATGCAGGGAGATGATGGGAAAGAGGTGGAGTGAGGGACATCTCATTCTCTTTATTAATAAGAGGAATATGTTATACGCTGAATGAGTCAACAAACAGTTGCTGTGCACCTACTGTGTGCTACACACTGTAAGTGGATGTGGAAGACCATGAGAGAAGAAAGAAAAGATAAAAAGAACAGAGCAGAGAAAGGGGAGGAGAAAGAGAAGGCAAGGCCTGAGGCTGCTGAGACGGGATGGGGGAGCTAGCGGTACCCACCGGCAGCCTGGAAGGGCAGCTGAAGAGGAGAGTGGCTGCAGGAGGGAGGGCAGAGCCTGGGTACGCTCCGCCCTTCCCACTACCACCTGCGGCCCCTCTGCTTTGGATAACTAGGTCTTGGCATGCCCAACAAGGAATAGATCATTTCTTGTCTCTCAGAGACAGCCTTCATCACCCAAAACCCAGGATCTGGGGTAGAGACAGGGGTCTCAGTGGCAAGGGGATCACCAACCCTGTTGGAACTTCCCCCAGCCTGGTCCCAGCCCCCTTAACCTTCGAGCCATGATCATTCTTCCCAAAGGTGGCTCAAATACCTACCCCTGGGGGGCGGTCCTAGTGCTCATGCATTTACTCATCATTTACGGGGCCTCTCTGGTGTGGGTGCTGTGGCAAGGTGCGGGACACAGAAGGAACTGCAATCTGCCCTTGGAGCTGACAGTGCTGTGGGTGTGGGCGGCTGGGAGGGGGACAATTAAACAAACAGAGAAGATAACAGCTGGTCTCTGTGCTAGGAAGAAAATGAAACCTGGCATATGATAAAGTCATTGGAGGGCAGCATCTCAGAGGGGGTCAGGGAAAGCTGCGTGGAGGAGGCGGCATCTAAGCTGAGGCCTGAAGGACCTACGTGTGAAGCCTGCAATTCTGCAGGAGTAGGTGGGGCTCATTCACGACTTTCCTTTCCCTTGGGTCCTCAGATCTGTCCATGGACTCTGCCCACAGGCCCGGCTTGGCCACGGTGAGGTGGGCAGGGAAAAGCACAGGCACCTGCAGGGCAAACGGGACAAGAGAGTAGGCTCCCCAGAGTCAGCCTGGCCCAGGCAGTGAACAGCTGTGCACACCCAGCAGAGTGTGCTCCTGGCCACTTGAGAAAATGTTGGCGGCCTTCCTGGAGGAGGTGGTGCCTGAGCTGGGTGAAGAGGAAGGGCATGTGGTTTGGGGAGCCTGAAGTGTAAGTCCAGGAGGAGATAGGAGAAGCAGGAGAGGGAGCTGGAGGAGGATCAGGGCCAAATCACCAAGAGCTGGACATGCTTTCTTTTTTGTTTGAGACAGAGCCTCGCTCTGTCACCAGGCTAGAGCGCAGTGGTGCAGTCTCGGCTCACTGCAATCTCCGCCTCCTGGGTGCAAGCAATTCCCCTGCCTCAGCCTCCCGAGTAGCTGGGACTACAGGCACACACCGCCACCACGCCCAGCTATGTTTTTGTATTTTAGCAGAGACAGGGTTTCACCCTGTTGGCCAGGTTAGTCTCAATCTCCTGACCTCGTGGTCCGCCCGCCTCAGCCCCCCAAAGTACTAGCACTACCGTGTGAGCCCCCGTGCCCAGGCTGTTTTTTGTTTTTTTAAGCAGGATGTGATCTGCTTATGTTCTAGGAAGACCCCTCTTAGCTGCTGCAGCAAGAATGGACAGTGTGGAGCCAGGGAAGGAGGTGGGATAAGAGTAAGGCATCAGGACCCTCCTACGAGACCAGCTTGGGCAACATGATGAGACCCCTCTACAAAACATTTAAAAATTGGCTGGATGTGATGGTTTGTGCCTGTAGTCCCAGCTGCTCAGGATGCTAAGGTGGGAGGATCGCTTCAGCCCAAAAGGTAGAGGCTGCAGTGAGCCAAGATACTGCAGCCTTGCCTCAAGTAATAATAATGATAATAACAATAACAATAATAATAATAAGATTGCAAAGGGAGAAATAGGAAAGATACATTTTAAAAAAAAATTTTAAACCCAGAATGATTCTGACCAAATCAATAAAGAGGACTCAGGTCATGTCCTCCAGGGGAAGTCTGGTATTCGTTAGGATCAGAAGTCATGGGCTAGATCACTGGATCTCAGAGCAACAGGATGCTAAGTCAGTGTCTGCGGGAGGGTGAAAATACACCATGGCATCCAGCAGAGGGGAGGGAGGACAGCTCCCTGGAGGAGGTGGCATTTGAGCCGGCCCTAAATCTAATGTTGACAGAAAAATATGGACAGATGCACAAGCCAGGAAAGAAAACAGCAAGAGAAAGGGGAGGAGGCTAGTGTCCCCTGAGTCATCTGACTCCCAAGCAGCACGGGGTCAGTGCAGGGCGGGCTGGGAGACTCAGGGTCCTGCCAGGGTAAACATCTGCCCTCTGTAGCCTCACCTGGTCACAGGGGGCAAACACCCAAATCCTGCAGCCCCCAGGAAGGCAGCCTAGCTCTGACTCAGGCATCCCGCAGAAAGGAAAGGTTTGATTGCAGTCAGGACAAGTCCTGAGATGCTAACAACCCCAGCCTCCTTGGCCCAGTGGAGCCCTAGGCCTCCCAGGCTGGACCCATTGGTTGCTTCAGCCAGGCCTGGCCACTTCCAGGAACACGAGGTCCCCCATGCCCTCGGCGCCTCCTTGGTAAACAGCAGACGGGCAGCAAAGCCCACGGTGGGAAGCAGCTCTAGGAATGGAAGCTTCTGTGGGTCGTTTGCTCTTGGAAACACCTCCTTCCTGACACCTTCCCCACCTCCTTCCTGCCACCTTCCCCAATGCCACACGTGGCACCTTGCAGGGATAGCCGGGAAGTCTCAGCACCCAGTTGGGCCAGCCCAGCAGCCCTGGCCCAGCGTCTGGCCCATTTGAGCAACTTTTCCTCTGTGACGCCTTAGTGTCCCCCGTTAAACAGTCTGCCCTGGTGATCTTTTAGGACACTGAGTGAAATGGTGGTTGGAAAGCACAGGAACAGCTGGGCACAGTAGCTCACACCTGTCATCCCAGTACTTTGGGAGACCGAGGTGGGAGGACCGATTCAGCCCAGGAGTTCGAGACCAGCCTGGACAATGTAGCCAGACCCGGTCTCTACAGAAAAGATAAAATAAAATGATCAGTCAGGGACGGTGGTATGTGTGCCATTCATGTCATTCGGGAAACTGAGGCGGGAGGATGACTTAAGCTCAGGAGTTTGAGGCTGAAGTGAGCTGTGAACGTACCAGTGCATTCCAGCCTGGGTGACAGAGTGAAACGCTGTTTCCAAAAAAAACATGCAAGGACCTGACAACTGACAAACTGCACATTACGAAGGGCAGACACAAAGATAAGAGAGGAGGGCCAGCTCGTCCTGCAGCGGCATTTGCATCCTCCTCCATGGTCTGGGGCCAGGGGAGGCACAGGCCTGTGGGGGTGAAGCCGCGGAGGGGAAGGGCAGCTGGGCTCAGGGGTAAGACTCCATTAGGGAAAACTGAAAAGAAATGCAACAGGATGGGTGCAGGGGCTCACACCTATAATCCCAGCGCTTTGGGAGGCTGAGGCATGTGGATTACCTGACGTCAGGCATTGAAGACCAGCCTGGCCAACATGGTGAAACCCCGTTTCTACTAAAAATACAAAAATTAGCCAGGCATGGTGGTGGGTGCTGGTAATCCCAGCTACTGAGGAGGCTGAGGCAGGAGAATCACTTGAACTGGGGAGATGGAGGTTGCGGTGAGCCGAGGTCGTGCCACTGCACTCCAGCCTGGGCAACAGAGTGAAACTCCATCTCAAAAAAAAAAAAAGGTGTTGGTGAGAATCTAGAGAAGTCAGAGTGCTGCTGCACTGCTGATGGGAATATGAAAGGGTGCAGCAGCTGTTCCGGATGACAGTCCAGCCGTCCCACAAACGGTTATACATACAAGTACCCTTGGCCAGGCACGGTGACTCACGCCTGTAATCCCAGCACTTTGGGAGGCCGAGGCGGGTGAATCACCTGAGGTTGGGAGTTTGAGACCAGCCTGACCATCACGGAGAAACCCGTCTCTGCTAAAGATACAAAATTAGCCAGGCATGTTGGCGCATGCCTGTAATCCCAGCTACTCTGGAGGCTGAGGCAGGAGAATCACTTGAACGTGGGAGGCGGAGGTTGCAGTAAGCTGTGATCATGCCACTGCACTTTAGCCTGGGCAACAAGGGTAAAAACTGTCTCAAAAAAAAAGAAGTACCCTGTTACCCAGCAAATCCACTCCTACCTACAGACCCAAGACATAAGTCCACACAATCATTTGCACCTAAACACTGACAGCAGCATTCATAAACATTCATAAAAGCCAAAACATGGAAACACCCACGTGTCCGTCAGTGGACAAATGGATGAACAAAATGTGGCATATTCAAACCATGGAGTATTACTCAGTCATGAAAAGGAATGCAGTACTGGGGCATGCTGCAACATGGATGAACCCTGAAAACATTACACGAAGTGAAAGAAGCCAGTCACAGAAACTCACGTAGGACAGGATTCCATTCATGTCCAAGCCCAGACTAGGAAAATCTAAAGAGACAGAAAGTAGATTGGTGGTTGCCTAGGGCAGAGGAGGTGGGTATAGGTGATACCTAAGTGTTTCCTTCTGAGGTGGTGAAAATGTTCTGAAATTGATTGTAGTGATGATTGCACATATCTGTAAATATACTGAAAACTGTTCATATATATACTAATTGTATATATTAGTATATACAATTATATATATACACACATACAATTATATATACAATTAGTATATACAATTATATATATTCACACACACACAATTATACACACACACACACACACACACACACACACAGACACCAATATATCAACAGTAAAAACATTTTAAATGGGTACACTATATGGTATGTGAATGATATCTCAATAAAGCTCTTTAAAAGAATAATAAATAAGTAATCTGCAAACCATTGGATAAATCAGAATGGGCAATGTCATGCAAGACAACTGGCCTGAACTTGTCAAAAAGCCTCATGGGGGCCCAGCACGGTGGCTCATGCCTGTAATCCCAGCACTTTGGGAGGATGAAGTGGGCGGATCACTTGAGGTCAGGAATTTGAGACCAGCCAGGGAAACACAGTGAAACCCTGTCCCTGCTAAATATACAAAAATTAGCCCAATGTGGTGGCAGGTGCCTATAATCCCAGCTACTCAGGAGGCTGAGGCATGCTTGAACACAGGAGGCAGAGGCTTCAAAGAGCTGAGATCTCACGACTACACTCCAGCCCGGGTGACAGAGCAAGACTCCATCTCAAGGAAAAAAAAGCCCTCATGGGCCTCATGGGAAGGAAAGAAGAGGTGTTAGTGTCGGTTCTATATGAAAAACTAAAGAACAAACACAGCAACCAAGAGCAATGGAAGGACTTTGTTTGGATCTTGGTCAAAAAAGTATCTGAGGCCAACTGGGGAAATTTGGCATGGATTAGATATCAAATGATACTAAGGAATAACCTTCTGGCTGGGCGCGGTGGCTCACACCTATAATCCCAGCACTTTGGGAGGCCAAGGCAGGAGGATCACCTGAGTTGGGAATTTGAGACCAGCCTGACCAACTTGGAGAAACCCCGTTTCCACTAAAAAAAAAAAAAATATCGAGGTGTAGTGGCACATGCCTGTAATCCCAGCTACTCGGGAGGCTGAGGCACGAGAATCACTTGAACCCGGGAGGTGGAGGTTGCAGTGAGCCGAGATGCGCCATTGCACTCCAGCCTGGGCAACAAGAGCAAAACTCCATCTCAAAAAAAAAAAAAGTAACTTTCTTAGGTGCAGAAATGCTATTGTGTTTATGGAGGAGGATGTCCTTATTCTTAGGAGATAACTATAGAGGTATTTATTTAGAGGTGAAGCATTATGATGTCTACAATTGCACAGCAAAAAGAGTGTGTATGTGTGTGTGTGTGTGTGTGTGTGTGTGTAGAATGAATGAAAAAAAGCAAGTATAGCAAAATATCAACAACTAGTGATTCTGGGTAGATATTAACAGGTATTCATTATACTGATTTTTGATTTTCTTGAAACAGAATCTCGCTCTGTTGCCAGGCTAGGGTGCAGTAGCGAGATCGCGGCTCACAGCAACCTCTGCTTCCTGGGCTCAAGTGATTCTCCTGTCTCAGCCTCCCAAGTAGGTGGGATTACAGGCACATGCCACCACACCTGGCTAATTTTTGTATTTTTAGTAGACATGACGTTTCTCCATGTTGGCCAGGCTGGTCTTGAACTACTGAACTCAAGCAATCCATTAGCCTCAGCCTCCCAAAGTGCTGGAATTGTAGGCAT
>NW_016107576.1:5973824-5982107 GCF_001604975.1 Cebus imitator | reverse complement strand
AAAAAAAAAAAAAAAAGTCAGAGAAGAGATGTTATTTTTGCTTTTGTCTTATGTCCCAGGACCTTGACTGTTGCAGATTTGCCAAGTTGATTTTACTCCAGACAGCACTGAATCTAGCCGCTTTGCACCATGCCGCACCACGCCCTGGCTCTGGCACCATCCTCTCCCTGGATGACTGTGGGTGCCTCCAGCACTGGGTTTCCCCAAAAATATGTTCTCTAATTGACAGCTCAAGGAGTCTGTCCAAGATGCCCATAGAATTTTCTCCCTGTGGCCTTGAGAATGAAGGAAGAGGCCAGGCGCAATGGCTCACGCCTGGAATCTCAGCACTTTGTGAGGCTGCAGTGAGAGGATCACTTGAGGCCAGGAGTTAGAGACCAGCCTGGGCAACATAGCCAGACCCCATTTCCACAAAAAAATTTAAAAATTAGCCAGGCATGGTGGGGTGCACCTGTGGTCCCAGCTACTCAGGAGGCCGAGGTGGGAGGATCACTTGAGCCCAGGAAGTCAAGGTTGCAATGAGCTATGATTTCACCACTGCACTCCAACCTAGGTGATAAAGTAAGATCATGTTCCTTTAAAAAGAAAAGAGAGAGGGAGAGAGAAAGAGAGAGAGAAAAAGGAAGTCCTCACAGTGGCCCCTCGGCCACCTCCTGGCTCCTCCAGTGAGTTTCTGTTATCAATCCCGGGGCCTTGTTCATATTCTTCTTCTTATTTATTTATTTATACGAAGTCTCACTCTGTCACCTAGTGCAGTGGTGTGATTTCGTCTCACTGCAACCTCTGCCTCCCAGGTTCAAAATTCTCCTGCCTCAGCCTCCCCAGCAGCTGGGATTATAGGCAGGCGCCACCACCCAGCTAAGTTTTGTATTTTTAGTAGAGACAGGGTTTCACCATGTTGGCCAGGATGGTTTCGATCTATTGATCTTGTGATCCACCCGCCTTGGCCTCCCAAAGTTCTGGGATTATAGGCATGAGTCACAGCACCCGACCTCTTCCTCCCTTTAAACCCCTCCCTTCCCCCTCAACTCCTTATGTCTCAGCTCAAGCCTCACTGCTCAGAGGAACCTCCTCGACCCCCTCCTTCTCCCTCCCAGTCCATCAGGTTCTAAAGACCTCTGTTCCTTCCTCCAACTACATTCTGGCTGGTGGCCTTGAGGACTGCTGGGGCCTCGCTGGGGCTGCGTCTGGAGCTGAAGCAAGATGGCCTGACATCAGTTTCTGTTGTTGAGAACAGAGCATGAATCACATCTTGCTCTCAAGAATGGCAGGTCTGAGGCTCAGTGCACAGTGAGAGCTTGGGAAACGTTTGCTGTTATGGGACTCACTGCTGGCCTTTGGCTTGGTCATTTGACCGGCGTCTCTCTGCCCCACCGGCCTGTGGACTCCACGTGGGCAGGACAGCGGGGCTTCCTGTTCATCCCGGCCCTGAGCATGCTGGAGAGACAGGCAGTGCACATTTTTAAGGAACGTGGAAGAGACTGAATTAGATGAACGCAGGCCTGTCTGTGTGTGTTCAGGGGGCCGGCGTGATGGTGGAGGGGCGGTGGTCTTCATCCTGTTAGCTGTTGCCTTGTAAACAGCGCTCCCATAGTCTCAGACCCACTTGCCCATGGCCTGCAACCTTTGGCTGTTCTTGCTTAAGGAACAGGAAGATGTGACTTCAGCATGACCCAGACTGCAGATGTACACATTGGTCATGCTGAGTTAGTGAAAGGTAGTTACAGATGTGCCCCCCAGGATCCACCTGCAGAAAGCCCCCTGCCACAGCTTCCAGCTGTAGCCCTTCTGGGCCTGCCTCCACTGCAGAGAGTTCCCTCTGACACAGGTGGCCCCATGCTGTGACTGATGGAGGCGGGGGTCTAAAGGCTCTACCACTCGCCCAACAGGGGACAGAGGTGGCGGCCACCCCAGCCCCAGAACCCGCTCCTGCTTCTCACCCCTGCTGATCTCAGGTGTCAACCCCCAGGGCACTCCTACCACGAAACCTGCACACTGAACTCTGCTTCCCGGAGACCCCAAACTGCCACATGGGGTCTGCCTTCATTCCAGGAGGAGGTAAAGAGGCTTCCCTCCTAAATCAGAAAGTTCCGCAGCTTCTAGTTAGGCATGAACATGTGTCCTTGATGGTGAGGACAAGGCCCAGGCTTCATGTGCCACTTACAGTGCAGAACGGCCGGCTGAACTCTCAGAAGGACAGCTAGCACCCCAAGTTTTCTTCCTATCTATGAAAAAGGGCCCCCCACAGGGTGCTCCTTGTCATTGGTGGCCCTAGGTGGTAACATCCCTCCCCCTGGACTTCCACGTGGTAGAATGGTGCCAACATGTCACTATACTCATGACTGCAGAGGTGAGGGGACAGGGAAGAAAATTCTAGGTCTTCTGTGAGGTGTGACGCAGATAGGGCACTCCATCTGCAGAGGCGGAGTCCTAAGGAGCAGGACACCGTGTTTTCTTTTTCTTTTTTTTTTGAGACGGAGTTTCGCCTTGTTGCCCAGGCTGGAGTGCAATGGCGCGATCTCGGCTCACCGCAACCTCCCGGGTTCAGGCAATTCTCCTGCCTCAGCCTCCTGAGTAGCTGGGATTACAGGCATGCGCCACCATGCCCAGCTGATTTTTTGTATTTTTAGTAGAGACGGGGTTTCACTATGTTGACCAGGATGGTCTCGATCTCTTGACCTCGTGATCCACCCGCCTCGGCCTCCCAAAGTGCTGGGATTACAGGCGTGAGCCACCACGCCCGGCGGGACACCGTGTTTTCATGTCACACTTTGCCCAGCTGTCCCCACCCAAGTCCTTGTCAGCCTCTACTGGTCCCAAGACCATGGGCCTACATGCTCATTAGGCAATAGGCAGCCTGTCTTCTCTGTCTGCAAACATATTTGACCCCGTGTCCATCCCACCTTGCCCCAACGTTGGCCAAGCAGCCATCTTGCCTGGTTTAGACCGCTGGTCTCCATGCTTCTGATTTCTGCTTCCTGTGGTCCCTCACAGCTGCAGAGTGATCTTAAAACAAGTCAATCAGATGAGTCACGCCCCTACTTAAAACCCTCCGAGGGCTTCTAGAGGCATCAGACTAACATCCAAACTCCTCTGATAGCCCGCAATGCCCCTGCCTGCCCAGCTCTTCCCTCTCACCCACTCTCACTCCCTCACTGTGCTCCAGCCTTCCTGAGTCCCATGATCTCACTAAAGCTATTCCCACCTCTGGGCTTGTGTATATACTGTTCCCTGTGCCCGGGATACTTTCCCCAAAGCTCTCCTTGCTGGATTTTTCTCATGCATCAGGTCTTAGCTCAAATGTCTCCTCTTAGATTCCTTAAAAGTAGAATGGCCATTTGATCCAGCAATCCCACAACTGGCTATCTACCCAGAGGAAAAAAAGTCATTATGCGAAAAAGATACTTGCACACACGTGTGCTCATGGCGGGACAATTCACAATTGCAAAAATGTAGAACCAGCCCAAATGCCCATCAGTCACAACGAGTGAATAAAGAAATTGTGATATATATATATATATATATATGTATGTGTGTGTGTATATATAGGTATATATGTGTGTGTATACATATGTGTGCGTGTATATATATATGATGTAATATGACTCAGCCACAAAAAGGAATGAGTTAATGGCATTTGCAGTAACCTGGATGAGACTGAACACTATTATTCTAAGTGAAGCAACTCAGAAATGGAAAACCAACATTATATGTTCTCACTCATAAGTGGAAGCTGACCGGGCGCTGTGGCTCACGCCTGTAATTCCAACACCTTGGGAGGCCGAGGCGGGTGGATCATGAGGTCAGGAGTTCAAGACCAGCCTGGCCAACATGGTGAAACCCTGTCTCTACTAAAAATACCAAAAAAATTAGCTGGGCGTGGTGGCGCCTGCCTGTAATTCCAGCTCCTTGGGAGGCTAAGGCAGGAGAATTACTTGAACTGGGAACCGGGAGGCGCAGAGGTTGCAGTGAGCCGAGATGATGCCACTGCACTCCAGCCTCGGCTATAGAGGAAGGCTCTGTCTCAAAAAAATGATAGTAATATAAATAAAAATAAGTGGGAGCTAAGCTATAAGGATGCGAAGGCGTAAGAATGACACCATGGAATTTGGCGACCCAGGGGAAAGGGATCGGAGGGGGTGAAGGATAAAAGACTATAAATTGGTTCAGTGTATACTGCTCTGGTGATGAGATCATTCAGAATCTCACAAATCATCACTAAAAAACTTACGCAACCAAACACCACCTGTTCCCCAAAATATTACGAAAATAAAAAGAAATCAAATGTCTCCTCTTGAGAGATGTCTTCCTCCGGCGTGGCGGCTCACGCCTATAATCGTAGTACTTTGGGAGGCCGAGGCAGGCAGACTGCCTGAGCTGAGGAGACCAGCCTGGCCAACAAGGTGAAACCCCGTCTCTACTGAAATACAAAAACAAATCAGCTGGGTGTAGTGGCAGGCGTCTGTAGTCCCAGCTACTCAGGAGCGTGAGGCACAAGAATTGCTTGAACCCAGGAGACAGAAGTTGCAGTGAGCCGAGATTGTGCCACTGCACTCCAGCCTGGGTGACAAAGCGAAACTCTCTCTCAGAAAAAAAAAAAAGAGAGAGAGAGAGAGAGAAAGGCCTTCCTGAACCACCTTATCTGAAGTGAGTCACCAAAGATCCACTTTGTCTATCATATCACTCACTTACTCTCTCAGAAGTTCTCATAACTGGCGGGGGGAGGTGGCTCATGCTTGTAATCCCAGCATTTTGGGAGGCTGAGGTGGGAGGACTGCTTGAGCCCAGGAGTTTGAGACCAGCCTGGGCAACATAGTGAAACCTCATCTCTACAAAACATTTAAAAGATTTTTTAGGCTGGGTGTGGTGGCTCACACCTGTAATCCAAACACTTTGGAGGCCACGGCGGGCAGATGACCTGAGGTTGGGAGTTCAAGACCAGCCTGACCAACATGGTGAAACCCTGTCTTTAAAAAATAAATAAATAAAAGGGAAAAAAAAAAGATTTTTTAAAAGAGTTCTTATAACTGGGCTGGGCGCAGTGACTGACACCTGTAATCTCAGCACTTTGGGAGGCTGAGGCAGGTGGATCACAAGGTCAGGAGTTTGAGACTAGCCTGGCTAACATAGTGAAACCCCGTCTCTACCAAAAATACAAAAAATTAGCCAGGCCTGGTGGCGGGTGCCTGTAATCCCAGCCCCAGCTACTCGGGAGGCTGAGGTGGGAGAATCTCCTGAACCCAGGAGGTAGAGGTTGCAGTGAGCTGAGATTTCGCCACTGTACCCCAGCCTGGGTGACAGTGCCAGACTTCGCCTAAAGAAAAAAACAAGAGTTCTTATAACTAAGGGAAGCATTTTACCTTTTGAATACGTTGTTTTCCTTCCTTATGATCTGAGCCTTCTCCCACCTGACGACAGGTCTCTCTTGTCTTGATTCCCTCTGTCACCGCTGGGGAACAGCCCTCAGCATGGGACAGGAGTTCAGTGAATGTTTGCTGGATAAATGAATGGCGGTGAAAGCTGTCCAGCCTTGGCTAGGACAGGCAGGGCGGGAGGAGCCTGTGGTCCCAGCTTGCAAGGGAGCTCTGCAGACGAAGGCGGACGAGGGGCTTCTGTTGTCTTCTGTTTCGCATTCATACCATATGGCTTGTTGCACACTGGGCTGAATTGCAGATGCTCTAACTTGGAGCTTTCTTGCTTTTGTGTGTTAATGACATAAAGATAGAACATAGCTCACCACACATTTTGTGTTTGCTAACTATCTATATGTATATAAAACAGACTCCAGTGTTACTAGCCAACCCATTTGTGAAGTGGAAGGAAAACAGAGAAATTAGAGGGGGCGGGGGGAGAGAGAGTATGAATGCAAGGCGAATGCTAGCTTAGAATGGGGCCAGATCCCGGGGCCTGGGCTGTGATTGCTTCCTGGGGAGCATCTCTGCCCAGGAGGTCATGGGGCAGGGTAGGTGGTGGGAGAGATGGGCCTCTGTGCTTCCCCAACCACAGGCTCTGCCCAAACGCCCCTGATAGCCCCCAATTCCTCCGGGTCTTCCCCAGGAAAGGCTCTCCCCGGTCACCCCACCTCGGACACTGCCTGCTCCCCCTTTCTGGCCCTCCTGCACACATCTTTCACTCCAACTCGGGAAAGATGGAGCACCTCCCACGGGCCTCTGTGCAGTTTCCTTCTGCCAGGAAAAGGGCCCCCGACAAGTAAACAAACGTCCAATTACAAAATGTCTCAGGTGCTGTGGAGAATAAAAATATGGAGCTTAATTAAAAGGAGGAAGCATTTATTCCAGCATGTGAGCTGTATTTCAAGGCAACCAAATAGCCCTGATTGATATGGAAAATTTCTTTCCGGAGGACTCCAGTGAATCAACAGGGGTATACCAAGGAGGGAGGGGTAAGTAGGGGCACTTTGCCCCATATTTCATTGCTGACATAGTTTAGAGTCTCAAGGGCATGGTAATGATAAAAAGCAAAGGACTTGGCTGGGCGCAGTGGCTCATGCCTGTAATCCCGGCACTTCAGTAGGCTGAGGTGGGTGGATCACTTGAGGTCAGAAGTTCGAGGCAAGCCTGGCCAACATGGTGAAACCCTGTCTTTACTAAAATACAAAAAATTAGCCAGGGGTAGTGGTGCGCGCCTGTCATCCCAGGTAGTCAGAAGGCTGAGGCAGGAGAATCACTTGAACCTCGGAGGCTGAGGTTGCAGTGAGCTGAGATCACGCCATCGCACTCCAGCCTAGGCGACAGAGTGTGACGTCATCAAAAAAAAAAAAAAAAAAAAAAAAGTCCTGCCTCCTGGGAGTTACATGATGAGATCCTGTTTCTTTTCTTTCTTTCTTTTCTATTTCTTTTTAAAGAAAAAGACACGTAACTTTTAGTCCACTTTAGGATTTTTTTTTCTTTTGAGACAAAGTCTCGCTCTGTCACTCAGGCTAGAGCGCAGTGGCTTCATCTCAGCTCACTGCAAACTCCACCTCCCAGGTTCAAGTGATTCTCCTGCCTCAGCCTCCCAAGTAGCTGGGATTACAAGCCTCCATTACCATGCTCTGCTAATTTTTGTATTTTTAGTAGAGACGGAATTTCACCGTGCTGGCCAGGCTGGTCTTGAACCCCTGTCTGACCTTGTGATCCACCCGTCTTGGCCTCCCCAAGTGTTGGGATTATAAGTATGGGCCACCATACCTGGCCATGATTGTTTTTAAGTTCTATACAGACTAGGAATTCCTATCCTCATTACTGCATCAGGGAAGGCTGCTTCCAAACCCCATTCCTTCCCGGGTATGCCTCTAGTTTGGAAGGAATGAAGGAAATAGAAAAGGCACCCATTTTGCAAACCCCAATCAAATGACTGATTCGTAAAACATTATCAATGCATGATGCTATTGGGTCAGGGGCTGATGGGGAACTTGACCATGGAATGATAAGCCTGTCGCCCACCACCTGAGCCCACCGGCCAATCTCAGCATTATGCGAGTCGGACAGCCAGACACCACGGGTCCTGGAGGCAAGGACAGGTGAACACACAGCATCACCTCTAGACGTGAGTCTAACTGGGCTTCTAGAGCTTTCCTCCATCTCCAAGGAATAGAGGGAAGACAGGAACGAGTTAAACAACTCCATAAAAAAGCCAGCAGACAAATCCAGGATATGCAATCATTCCACAGGAGACTGACCCAGGAGGTTTCCGCAACAAACATGGAAAAAAGCGGGCTGCGTTAGGGTAAAAAAGAGGAAAAGATACAATGAGCAGATGTGATGTGTGGATCCAGTTGGGCTTGTGATTCAGGCCAACAATTAAAAGATATATTTGGGATAACTGGGAAAATGGTTTCATATTCCAGCTAACTTTTAGTAGAGAAGGGGTTTCACCATGTTAGCCAGGCTGATCTCGAACCCCGACCTCAAGTGATCTGCCTGCCTCGGTCTCCCAAAATGCTGGGATTACAGGTGTGAGCCTGGATGAATAGATGTGACTATGAAATGATACCAAGAATTCGTGTTCATTGGCTGGACGCAGTAGCTCACGCCTGTAATCCCATTGCTTTGGGAGGCCAAGGCAGGTGGATCACCTGAGGTCAGGAGTTCAAGACCAGCCTGGCCAACATGGTGGAAACTTGCCTCTACTAAAAAAAAATAATAATAAAGAACTAGCTGGGCATGGTGGTGGGTGCCTGTAATCCCAGCTACTCAGGAGGCTGAGGCAGGAGAATTGCTTGAACTCGAGAGGCGGAAGTTGCAGTGAGCCAAGATCGCGCCATTGCACTCCAGCCTGGGT
>NW_016107576.1:5953717-5973747 GCF_001604975.1 Cebus imitator | reverse complement strand
AAAAGAAAAGAAAAAAGAATTAGTGTTCATTTTGTTAGGTGTGTTACTGGTGTGGTTATATAAGAAAACGCTCATCCTTTTTCAGAATGCATGCTCAAATGTGTAACAGTGAAATGACATCATGTTTGGAATCCGTCTCACAATACTTCAGCCAAGAGAGAAAGCCCTGGCTCAAGGAAGCAGATCTGAGTGAATTTTAATTATTCAATCTGTAGGATGAATCGATGAGGGCTCCTTATACTATCATCTCTCTACTTGCGTGTATGTTTGAAAATTTTTATAATGAAAACAACAGAAGCAAAAGAAGATGCTGAGAGGAAACTGGTGAGAGGTGAAACATAGGATAACAGCACTCAGCTGGAGACCACCAAATTTAGAGATCGTGGCCAGGAAAGGCCTCCGCCAGGAGGGGACGATGATGCAAAGGAGGCTTCACTGGGAAAGCTGGGGAAGAGCTGGCGGGGAGTGGGAGGCGGAGGAACAGGTGCAAACGCACCAAAGACGCAAAAGGCATGGAGTGTTGGAGAAAAGGGAGTGAGCCAGTGAGGCAGGAATGGAGGGGCCTCGGGGAAGGGGGCCCAGGAGGAGACAGCCCTAGCACAAGCCCAACCAGACAGGGCCTCGTGCTCCCTACAGATGTGATGTAATTCCGCAATCAGTGGGGAGCTATCAGAAGGGTTTAAGAAGGGGCAGATTTGATGGGATGTACTTCTGTTTTTTTTTTTTTTGGAGATGGAATTTTACTCTTGTTGCCCAAGAGTGGGAATCCGACTCCTGGGTTCAAGGGATTCTCCTGCCTTAGCCTCCTGAGTAGCTGGGATTATCGGCATGCCCCACCACACCCGGCTAATTTTGTATTTTTAGTAGAGACAGGGTTCCCCAGTATTGGCCAGGCTGGTCTTGAACATACCTGATCTCAGGTGATCCTCCAGCTTTGGCTTCCCAAAGTGCTGGGATTACAGCCGTGAGCCACTGGGCCTGGCTGACCTCTAAGAGATGATTCTAGCTATTCTGTGACAAAGGCATTTTGGTGGGGGAGAGATGCAGAAGATGGAGAGCCAGTTCAGGAGACAGTGCAGTTGTCCAGCGCGCAGTCCGTGGCTTGGTCTAGGATGGTGGCAGAGGAGAGAAGTAAACAGACTGGAAATATTTGGGGAGCAGAGAGTTATTGGGGCTGGCAGGTGCATGCTATGTAGAGTGGGGAGGAAAGGGCAATTCAAGGCTAAGTGCCAGCAGGGGGGTGGGTTGAGCAGCCAAGTAAATGGTGGTACCATTTTTCTGGGATGTAGGAGACATAGGTGAGAACAGGGTGGGGAAATTCAGAGCTCACCTTTGGACTTCCTACATTAATTAGAGATGCTTGGGAGACAGGCAAGTGAGTGGAGCTGTCAGGTGGGCGGGGAAGAGGTGTGGGTGAGAAACAGCAGGGCCTCCTGGCCAGGGAGCCTATGGAGCTTACAGCTCCCAGGGACAGTCTGAAGATTCCCATCATTTGCACAGAGGAGGAGGAGCCAAGGCATGGAGGAGGAATAGGCAGGGAAGGGGGAAGGAAACCAGGAGAGTGCGTGTCTCCTAAACCCGGAGGAGAGGTCTTCTCAAGAAAAAGGGACTGGCTGGGTGTGGTAGCTCCCGCCCATAACTCTAACACCTTGGGAGGCTGAGGTGGGAGAATCACTTGAGCCCACAAGTTCAAGGCTGCAGTGAGCCATGATCACATCACTGCACTCCAGCTTGGGTGACAGAGTGAGACCCTATCTCAAAAAAAGAAAAAGAAGGGAGTAATTTGCCAGACCCAGCACTCCTGAGAGGGCTGTGAAATCAAGCCTTCTGTGTGCCCTTCAGAGGTGGAGAAATGGGAGACACTGTTGAGTACCTTTGTCCATTTGGGCTGTTATTAAAAGATCTGGGTGGCTTATAGACAGCAGAAATTTATTTCTCACTGTTCTGGAGGCTGAGAAGTTCAAGGTCAAGGCACCAGCAGATTCAATGTCTGGTAAAGGCCCGCTTCCTGGTTCATAGAAAGCGGTCTTGTCGCCGGGTGCAGTGGCTCACGCCGTAATCCCAGCACTTTGGGAGGCCGAGGCGGGTGGATCACAAGGTCCAGAGATCGAGACCATCCTGGTCAACATGGTGAAACCCATTCTCTACTAAAAATACAAAAATTAGTTGGGCATGGTGGCATGTGCCTGTAGTCCCAGCTACTTGGGAGGCTGAGGCAGGAGAATTGCTTGAACCCGGGAGGTGGAGGTTGCAGTGAGCCGAGATTGTGCCACTGCACTCCAGCCTGGTGACAGAGCAAGACTCCATCTAAAAAGAAAAAAAAGAAAGTGGTCTCGTCCCTGTATCCTCACACGGTGGAAGAAACAAGGGAGCTCTTTTGGACTCTTGAGCTTTTTTGGGAGAAGCCGTCTTACTCTGTCTCCCAGGCTGCAGTGCAATGGCCCAATCTCAGCTCACCACAATCTCCGTTTCCCAGGTTCAAGCAATTCTCCTGACTTAGCCTCCCGAGTAGCTGGGATTACAGGCATGTGCCACCACATCCAGCTGATTTTTTTCATATTTTTAGTAGAGACAGGGTTTCACCATGTTGCCCAGGCTGGTCTCAGACTCTTGATCTCAAGTGATCTGCCCGCCTCGGTCTCCCCAAGTGCTGGGATGACAGGCGTGACCCACCGCGCCTGGCCTTGGCCCTCTTTTATAAAGGCACTAATTTCCTCCCACAGGCCTCACCTCCTAACACCATTTCTTTGGGGGTCAGGATTTCAAACGTACAGATGTGTTGGATGCCACAAACATTGAGACCACAGCGGTGACCTTGACAGAGACAGTTTTGGTGACTTCGCTCTCTGCTCCTCTCCTCTCCCTGAGCTGTTCAGGCTGCGTTTCTCTTGCTGTTCTGTGATGGGCAGGGGGCTCTTTTTCTCCCCCACTGGCATAAGCATCTTGAGGGCAGGATGCCCAGTTCAGACTTCAAGCCCAAGAACAGAGCTCATTCCTGCCGCCTTTCCCATGCACTTACAGAGCACCGGCTGTGTGCACGGCACCTTGTGGGCCCAGTATGATGGCTCCATAACTCATGTCCCTGTTGTCCACCAGCATGAAGACAGGGAACTTCATCAGCTGTCCCCAAACACAGGAAATTAGCTCCTTGATCACCCGCCACCCCACCAAAAATTAATCAGAGTTGACTTAGGAAGGGACTCCTTGTGGGAGCCAAGGAATAGACCCTGAAAATATAGAAAATATAGCCATCTTCTCCCTAAAGGCCAGGCACACAGAACCCGCCATGGGCCTCACGTCAGCCTCACATTCACCCTCTTCATTATCCTCTTGGCCAGAGGAGAAGTGACTTCCCCAGGGTCACATGGGGAACCCCGCAGTTGGGTTCCATGTACCCCAGAGCACCTCTCTTCGGCAGAGGGGATGGCCCAGTGGGGACCTGCCAGCCGCTGCAGCCACTCGAGGCCCTCCCCCTGCAGGTTGCTCTCCTGAATGAGCTGTATATGAGGGGCTGCCCATTCTTTGGCCTTCCAACACTCCTGCCCATAATTTATCTTTCCGTTATACTGACACAGTATTTTACATTTTAATACTTTTTTAGGGACAGGGACTCACCCTGTGGCCCAAGCTGGAGTGCAGTGGTGCAGTTACAACTCACCGCAGCCTCGAACTCATGGGCTCGGGCAGCTCTCCCGCCTCAACCTCTTGAGTAGCTGGGATTGTAGGCACTCACCATCATGTCTAGCTAGTTTTTTTTTTTTTTTTTTTTTTTTTGTAGAGAGAGGGTCTTGCTATGTTGTCCAGGCTGGTCTCGAACTCCTGGGCTCAAGTGATCCTCCCTTCTTGGCCTCCCAAAGTGCTGAGTCACTATACTGGGCCTGGACACAGTTTTATATATTAATTTGAAATAACATCACACACTGGGTTCTTTTTTAATCCTCTTTCAAATGATCCATTTAATCAAAGAGGAAGTCTCAGTTTGAAGCTGAGAAGCCTTAACACCCCTCTAATGTCTGCGTTTCTCCTTTTGAAAAAAATTGTGGGACTGGATGTGGTGGCTTATGCCTATAATCCTAGCACTTGGGAAAGCTGAGGCAGGTGGATCACTTGAGCAGTTCCAGATCAGCCTGGGAAACACAGTGAGACCCTGTCCCTCCCCAAAATACAAATATCAGCCGGGCGTGGTGGTTCGCCTGTGGTCCCAGCCACTTGATGGGAGGTTTTGCTAGAGGTGGGAGGATGGCTGGAGCCTGGGAAGTCGATGCTGCAGTGAGTTGTGATCACACCACTGCACTCTAGCCTGGGTGACGCGATGGAGCGAGACTCTGTCTCAAAAAAATAAAACAAATTCTGGTAAAATACACCTAATATAAAATTGGTCATTTTAACTATTTTTAGGTGTACAGTGCAGTGACATCATGTACATTCATAGTGTGCAGCCCTCCCACCATCCATCTGGAGAACTCTTTCATCTTGCAAAACTGAAACTCCGTAGCACTAAACGAAAACTCCCCATGTCCCTCCTCCGGTCCCTGGCAACCTCCATTCAACTTTCTGTCTCTGTTAATTTGAATGCTCTGGGGACCTCCCATAAACGGAATCACACAGTCACCTCCTCCTCCACACAGAAGATCAGGGCCTCAGGCTCATGCCTTGGGCAGGCAGCAGCCTTTGCCTCCCGTGGCTGTCCTGAGTTATAAACATTTTCACACTTTCCTTCTTTGTGGGTGGAGAGGCTGCTTTTCCATTTATGATAGTGGATTGAAATCTACTTTTTAAACAAGTGGATCTAGGTGGGAAATAGAATTCATAGTGAAAGGCTGAAGGTGGAGAGGCTCTCAGAGCAGAGGAGAAGAGAGGGGAAGAAGTTGGGAGGTGGAGAAACTCTGGCCTTGAGAGTGGAGCCTCCTTTGTATCCAGAATACCAGCGAAGGAATGCGCCCCTGACTCTGTGCACCCGGCCTCCTTGGCTTCCTGTCGCCTTTCCTAGCTCTCACCTTTGCCCCCATCCATTCATCCATGCACTTATTTATTCAGTAAACCTGGCTGTCCAGTGCCTGCAGCCAACCCTGGGGAACACTCTGGCCCCCAGGCCTGGGACGCTCTCAGTCTAACTCCTCAGCAAAGCCTTCTTCTGTTTGTTGAATCCTAATCCTAACCTCATGTAGGACCCTATTATGCAGTCTCTGAGTCAGCTCTGAATTCCAACGTGAGGTCCCTAGGTCAGACAACCACCTTGGCCAGGTTGATATTTAAGGGAGTAAAGACATAGGGTGAGGTGGCTCCACCCAGAGGGGACAGCCCCCTGCTGTGGCTCTGCACACGTGTGGGTTCAACTGTGCCAAATCATCCCATTGCCCCCAGAGCCAGAAGCTCTCCCATATCCAGAGATTTACAGCTTTGCTAGCATGCTGGGTTGGGCAGTGGTGTTCCAGTTGAGTCCTGCTTGCTGAGCACCCAGCTTGCTCACAGAATGTGTGAGGTGTTCCTGGGAGCTCCTGGAGGACAGGGCCCTGCCAGTCCACCCCAGCCCACTAGAGTTTGCCCTACTGGCACACAAGGGCTTCCAAGGCCACCAGGCTGAGCCATCAGTGGATTCCCATATGACCGATGTAAGCGTGTGGCAGAGGGATGATGCCAGGGAAGTCAGGATTCCTGGGGAATTGAGACAAAGACTCTAATGTCGACTCCCATGTGCAGGCCTGGCGTCTATACAACCAGTGCGAGGCTCACTGGTGGGCACAAATGGGCCTGCCCAGGGCTAGACAAACTTAGACAGTTCATCACCCTTTGACACCCATGAGTAGCTTGATTGCAAGTTAAATGCAACCTCATCTGGCTACATAAAAACATGAAAATAGTGAATTGGCTCCTGTTTTCAGGAAGCTTCTAGTAACCCAGTCTTGGGCTTGATTGGATCCAGAATCTCAAGGGATCAGAAGTCTGCCTCCCAGAACCTCTGGCTCTGCTTTCCAGGAAGGACTTCCCTCTACGAAAGGTCAACTTATGTGGCAAGATGGCCTCATGGCTGCAGGCCCACTTCTGATCCGCTTAGCAACTCCTGAGGCTCCTCATTGGCCGAGCCGGGGTCACTCCTGACCAATTGCATGGCCAGGAATGGGGAACTCTGATTGGCCAAGGCCCCCTCCCCCATTAAAGTGCAGAGAGGGTGGTGCTTGGAGGAAAATGCTGGACCCTGACCGGAAGGGAGAGGCCAGGGCCTTTGCTCTCCCAGCCCGTGCTCTGTCTTGCAGCTGTGCCTGTCTTCAGAAATCCCAAAATGAGATTTAAGTGAAAGCTGAGGATATGGCGGTCAGACACTAAACAGAGCACTCTTGTGTCTTAGCTAGTGCCGTGAGGGGAGCTTCCTGCTCCATGTCTGCCCAGCCGCCCTCACCTCCCCAACCTCATCACACGTTCCCACTCTTTCAAGCATCTTCAAATTACTCTCTGCTCTTTTTTATTTTTTTTCTTTTTGAGTCACAGGGTCTTGCTGTGTCGCCTGGGCTGGAGTGCAGTGGTGAGATCACAGCTCACTGCAGCCTCGACCTCCTGGGCTCAAGAGATCCTCCTGCTTCAGCCTCCAGAGTAGCTGGGACTACAGGCATGCACCACCATTTTATTTATTTATTTATTTATTTGACTTATTTTTGTGTTTTTTTTTTTTTTGTGGAGCTGAGGGTCTTGCTCTGTAGCCCAGGCTGGTCTCAAACTCCTGGGCTCAAGCAAAAAACTTCGGCCTCCCAGAGTGCTAGGATTGCAGGTGTGAGCCACTGTCTCTGCTCCTTGCAACCTTGAACTTTGCACAGAATCCAAAAATGTCAGCTGCCATCATGATCCTATCAGACACTAAGTCGAGAGGCCCATTTTAATTTTCCCTGGAATGTTTCACTGGTCACAGCCTCTATCCGAAGAAGCGATGGCTGAGCTTGCTCCCCAGTGTAAGAGGAGGTTAGGCCAGGCCAGAAGCACCCATCAATTTTCAGTCTTCCCACCTTAGTGTCTTTACACAGCAGCATCCGCCGGTTCTGAGTGGGAACCAAGCCTTGGGGAGCATGGGTTGGGCCCTTGCCTGGCTGGCCTGGAGGGCCTGTGCCGGCAGATTGTCCCGTCCAGGGAGCCAAGCCTCTGGGGCTTTCCCAGGCTCGGGTTCCCTGGCACTGGGCCGCAGTCACTCTGAAGTTGACAGCCTGGTCCTGTTCATCCTCCCCGGCCCCCACCTCACAGCTCACACTGGTACAGGCTGGCCCCTCCTAGAAGAGGAGGGGCCTTCTAGGAGGGTCCATGTGTAGCCTCACAAGATGCCTGGCTCATCCGGGCAGCCTGGGAAGGACTTCCCCATGTCAATCCCCTGCTCTTCCTTCTCTTTAACCTTTATATCCTGGTGGCTGCTGTCCATCATCAGAGCCTGAACCGTGTAGGAAGCTAAGCAAATAACCTCCAAATCTCTTTATGAGTAATAACAACAACACACATTAAGCAGTTTGTGCCAGATACTGGTGAAAACACATGAGGGGTACTAATACATTTACCCCTCACAGCAACTCTAGGACGTTGGGACAATTAATTAGAATTATACCCATTTTACAGTTGAGAAAATGAAAGTACTGAGAGGTCGGAGAACTTTCCCAAAGTCTCATAGCAAAGGGGAGGTGCTGCCCTCCCTACACAGCAGCTGGTTCACCACCTCTGATGCAATCCACAGTCTCCCCCAGGTCTGGACCAATGCTCAGGAACTCTGGACCTGAGGCAGCCACAGAATGGAACAAACCCAAACACCCAAAGGTGAGCTACCCTAGAAAGGCAAACATCGGGTCTGCCACAGTGGCTCACGCCTGTAATCCCAATACCTCGGAGGCCGAGGTGGGCAGATCACCCTGAGGTCGGGAGTTTGAGACCAGCCTGGCCAACATGGTGAAACCCTGTCTCTACTAAAAATACAAAAATTAGCCAGAGATGGTGGTGGGCACCTGTAATCCCAGGTACTTGGGAGGCCGAGGCAGGAGAATCGCTTGAATCTAGGAGGCAGAGGTTGCAGTGAGCCAGGATTGTGCCACTGTACTCCAGCCTGGGTAACAGAGTGAGACTGTGTCTCAAAAAATAATAATAATAATTTCTTTCATTTTTACTGAAGTATAAAATACATTCAGTAAAGTGCACAAATCCTAGGTGTGAGCTTTTATGTATGTATCAATCGATGAACTTTTATACATGTACACAGCCATGAAACCACCACTCAGATCAAAACATACATGTCTAGTACCCAGAAGTTTCCCCTGGTCCTCTCCCATGGTGAGAGAGGTGACTGCTGTCACCATAATTTTGCCTTTTCTTAAACTTCAAATAAATGGAAACTTACAAATAAGGGTGTCTGGCTTCTTGGGCTCAACATGATGTCTGTGAGATTTTCATGTTGCTGCACGAGTCCCTGGTTTCTTTTATTCATTGCTGTGTAGTATTCCATTGAATTAATATAACAACATTTATGTAACCATTCTGTTCTTGATGAATGTCAACTAGGATGTGGAGCATTTGGGCTCCATCTTTGCCAGAGGGAGTATACATTGCTGTCACGACTAAGGAAAGCTGTCTTGTCTACCATCATTATAATAACTCATTTATTGAGCGTTTACTGTGTGCAGGTATTGTATGGGAGTCACCTACATTATCTTAGTCTTCACGATTACCCTTGGGAGTAGATAGTTGTCACCTGTGAAAAGGGATAACCTTGGTATCAACATGAATAGGATTATTGGGAAGTTTCATTGAGATAATATGATACTTTGAAGAACTTAGCCCAACGCTGCCATTTTGGAAATACCGTTTATGATACCTGTTACTGGTGATTCCCAACGGGCACACGATGGGGGGTTCAGGTGCCTGATGAGTCCACGCTGAGCAAGCAGCCCAGCAGCCTTGGCCTCTGAGCGCCTGGGGGGGTCACAAATGTGTAAGCCTCTTCAATAACACCGTGGATCTAATGTCAAGAAAAAGGTCACTAGGGGAGGGTGAGGGACAGGACTGAGACTTTAGCTTAAGAATGGCCCTGGGAACGTTCCAGAGCCTTCTTTTACGCACGTCTTCCTGAAGCTGAGTGCAGAGGGTACTCTGAAGTGATGATTGCTGCCTACCTGTCTCTCTCATTAGCCGGCAAGCTCTGCAAGGGCCTAGACAGTGCCTGTCTTTCATTCAGAAACACAATTTAAGTGTCTCCTTTGGTCCAGGCACCCAAGAACCGAGGGATACAGCAGTGAGCAAGAAAGGTGAGGTGAGGAGAGAGAAGAAACAGACTGTGTAGGGGCTGGGCTCCCAGCACTTTGGGAGGCCAAGGCGGAAGGATTGCTTGAGATCAGGGGCTTGAGACCAGTCTGAGCAACATAGGGAGACCCTACCCCTTCCCTCTCCCCCCACCCAGAAAAAATACAAGTCTTCAGGGAGGAAAGACAGAGGAGCTGTGGAGGGGAGGCCTGAGGTTTGAGGGAGGGGTCAGGGCCAGGTCCTATGGAGCCTGTAGCCCAAGACAGGGAGTATGGATTTGATCCTTAGCTGATGGGAAACAACTGGAAGACATTTTGTTTCTTTTTTTTTTTGTGGAAATGGGGTCTCGCTGTTACCCAGGCTGGTCTCGAACACCCCAAGGGGCCGGTGGTCTCGGCCTTCAAAAATGCTGGGATTACAGGCGTGAGCCACGGTGCCCGGCCTCAACTGGAAGGCTTTAAGCTAGAGATAGGTGCTAGGGAATCCCAGGGTCAGAAAGGTCTTCAGAGTGCCCTGGAAAAGCTTGCGGGGGAGGGGCACGTATGGTAGGGACGCATGGAAGGAACTCACGTATCAGTTGAATGAATGAATGAACGACCCAATGCACTGAAGGATGAATGGACAGGCGGCCAAGAATAGCAGCCGGTCCCCAGGGCGCCCCAGAGCCCCCGGCCTGAAACCTTGGTTCTAGGCCCAGGCACAGGCGTGGTGACCTTGGGGATGTCCCCGCCCCGGACTCAGGGCCCGGAACCCGGCGTACCCGGGGCGGGGAAGGCGTGCCTAGCGGGACAGCGCGCGCGGCGGAAAGGCGGGCGGCGCTCCCCGGGAAGGCCCCCCACACATCCCCCCGGCTCGGTCCCGTCGGGGCCCGAACCCGCGCCGCGCGCCGTGTTTACATTCCACCCGCGCGGGCCACGCGGCTTTTTGCCGCTCCAGAGCCACTCGGCCCCGCCCCCGGGGTCCGCGGCCCGCCCCTCGCCGCCGCGCGCCAGACTTCTCCCGCGTCCTGCCCGCCGCCCCGCCCCGCGTCCCGCGCCCCGCGCCCCGCGCCGCCCGGCCCTCGGCGCGCAGGCCCTGTCACTTGGCCCCGCCCCGCCCGCCGGCTCCGCCCCGTCGATCAGGCCCCGCCCCCGATTCCCCGTCCCTGCGCCTCGCTGGCCGGCGCCGCGGAGGGGCGGACCTGGGGGCGGGGAGAGGGACGGGGTGGGGCGGGCCCCGGGCCCGGCGCGGCCGCTGAGGGGCTGGGAGCTGCGGCGGGGCGGTGCGAGGGCGGGCCGGGGCCGGTTCCGCGCGCAGGGATTTTAAATGTCCCGCTCTGAGCCGGGCGCAGGAGCAGCCGGCGCGGCAGCCAGCGCGGTGTAGGGGGCAGGCGCGGATCCCGCCACCGCCGCGCGCTCGGCCCGCCGCCTCCAGCCGCCGCCGCCGCCGCCGCCGCCGCCTGCCGGGGCTGGAGCGCGCTGCCCGCCGCGGACACGATCCTGGTGAGGCTCCCGCTGCGGGCTGCGGGCAGGGACTCCCGGGGCCCGGATCGCGCCGGGGATCTGGGTGGGGGCGGGGTGCGACCAGGTCGCGGGTCCCCGGGCAGCGGCGCGGGGCGCCCCGGGAGGGTGCTGGGAGCGCGGCAGAGAGGGGTGGAAGGGGACACTGAGGCAGCCCGGGCCCCGGGAGGCGACGGACCGGGGATGGGCTGCGGGTCCCCCTGGTCGGGGGTCGGCAGGGGTGCGGGGCGCGGGCGGGGCGCGGGTGACAGGCCACCCCACCATCGGCCATCTTCCCGGCCCGCCCGGCCGCCCGCGAGCGAGGGGGGGAGGGGTGCCGGGCCCGCGGCCTGACCCCGCTGCCGCCTCACACCCCGCGCCGCCCCGCAGGCCTCAGGCCGGAGCAGCCCCACCATGCCGAGAGAGCGCAGGGAGCGGTGAGTGCCCGCGCCGCGGGGCCGGACGGGATGGGACGGGTGGCGTGGGGGAGGGGCAGCCACGGGTGCTCACCCGGCCCGGTGCCACCCGGGTCCACAGGGATGCGAAGGAGCGGGACACCATGAAGGAGGACGGCGGCGCGGAGTTCTCGGCTCGCTCCAGGAAGAGGAAGGCAAACGTGGCCGTTGTGAGTACAAAGGAGACAGGTTGGGGAGCACTCCCCCATCTCACCTGGGTACCCGACTTGGCTCTGCCTGCGGGGGCGGGGGTCCCTTGGGCAGAAACGGTGCTCATAACCTGATCAGCTTTCTCTTCTATTCTCTCTCTGTTTTTGTCTTGTTCGATGTGTTTCCTTGGGGCCTTGGGGGTGGCTTCATGTTAGTTTTTGCAGGACCCAGATGAAGAAATGGCCAAAATCGACAGGACGGCGAGGGACCAATGTGAGGGCCAGGTAGGTCCGCCTGACGTTGGGCCTCTGTGGAGGTCCCTCTGCTCTCTGTGGGTCACATGGGGTTTCATGTTTAAGACACTCTGGTGAGAATTAGTTTCTCTAATACAGCCACAGCCCATATGGCCCAGCACTGTACCTGTCAGTGGGCACGAGCCTCTGCCAGTCCTGGGATTCCAGGAAGCTTGGTGTTCCTGACTGGCACCATCTGAGATTACAGATATGTGCTGATGCCTGGAACAACCAGCCTGGACATCACATTGTTCACTCCTCCCTTCTGCACGGGAGGAAACTGAGATTCAGGAAGAACGTAATCCAGAGTCCTGTGCCATCCAGGGGCAAAGTTGGGCACTCGGCCTTGTCTGTAAAAGTTGGTGAATTGGGGAAGGGTTCCTGTGTGTTCATAAGCAACAGCTGCCCCCACCCTGGCCCCCACCCACCATCTATGCCTATTTTGTTTGTCATGGTGCTTAAGAACCTCCCAATCTTCTTTAGGTCAGATTTCAAATTCTCCTCTTTCTGGCCCTAGAAGTTCTTCTAGCCCCTCTAGCAATTACCTGCATTGATCCCCAGCTCAGCCTGACCTCAGCAAGAGTATCAGTGGACCATTCTGTGTAATGATAGGTGGTGTCTCAAGACATTTTCTTGACGGCTTTTCTTTTCTCTCCTTGTGGAATTCCTGCCAAATTTCCTGCCTGCAGTGTGATCATCATTGTAATATTAGAAGTTTCTCGCAGAAAAAGCTTGTACTATCTCTTTACTTTCAGAAATGGCTGGAGACTGTAGTTACGGCAGGCGTAATCTCTAAACTGGCTGGTCAGGCCTTCTGACTCTATCACAGATAAATGCTGAACAGAAACAGAGTTTGACCTGAGTGCGGGGATCCCAGTTAGGTTAGCAGAGGAGCAGGTCACTTAGCAGAACAGCAGCCAGGGTCGCTCGTGGGGACGCAGAAAGGGTTTCAAAGCAATGGGCCGTGTTCACAGTAGCCATTGTCACTGCACGTTAAGGCCCCCCAAAATAAGCATTTCTGAGGAGGGTCCCCTGAATATCGAAGGAAGAGTTGCTGATTTCAAAGAAGTCTTTCTTCAAAGAAGCCATTTCAGAAAGGAAATGCGATGGCATATCCCAAGTTTTCTTTTTCTCCCCTTAAAAAAAAAAAAAAAAAGTATGTTCAAATCAAGCAAGTTGATTTTGTAGGTATTATAAAATGAACCCTGACTGTGAAATTCAGGATTGTTTATTTTCCCAGCTGTGTTTTGAATAGAAAAGAAACTTCCAACCGACGGCGAAGCAGGGCCGTTCCGGTTGCATTCTTGGAGTTTTAGAAGCGTGTCTGTTCTCAAGGATATTCTGAGCGGTGACCAGGGTGCCTGGGACGGACTGTGGCTCTGCCCACTGGCCACAGAGCATGAATTACTGTGCTACTGGAATAGCCATATCATTTCCCACTAGAAGGCATTTTCGTGGTTATCCAGAGATTAATGGCAACAAATTTCTATACATTTTGTAGCGTAGAGAGCTTAAACATTAGCTGTCTATTTATGGAGCCGTATCTTTGTTATTTCTCTGTGAAGATTCATGAAACTAGAACTCTGGGGTACAACAGAACCTTTTCCTTGTTCACATACGGAACTCTTCTCTGGAGTTATCATAGTTCGCCCCGATATGACAGTCTTGAGCTGCTTGGAGCCACAGTGCTAAACTCTTGTGAAAATGCTTCATCAAGACCACATGGAACCATTTTGATTTTCATCTTAGGCTGTTCTTAATGAAAAGAATACCCTTTTATCTGAGATCTGTTTAATTTTTTTTTGCATGAGATGCCCAGTCTTTCCATCGAAGTGGAATCCTGGACTGTTACTTTTCAGAAAATAATCCTCATAAGGAAAAAAAGCAGTATGAGGAGTCAGAGTGGTTAGGAATCCCATTGGTCTCTTGCTGTTATCTAATTCCTTCCTAAATAAAGTCAGACAGGTCTTGCTTTGAAACTTGGTGTACGCTCAAGTAAAGGACGTAGACTTAGTCTCACTCATCCGCTGGTCCCTAAAAAGGCCAGCTTTGGAACCATTCGTCTGCTGGTGGTTCATCTAGCTTTTGGTAACTGTTGCTGGACTTGTTTCTATCCGAAGGCTTGCTCTGAGATGTGTCAGCCATCTGGCCCTAGAGGGTGGCACCCCGCTTTATTCCTTCGAGACTAGAATTCATTCTTCCTGAATGAAGAACAACTTACAGCGGTTGTAATGTGACCCTTTTTGAGTCAAGGAAATGCCACCCGCACATGGTACTAGAACTGAAAGGAAGCAGGCTTGCTCGCACAGCTGTTGGCAGGAGCAGTCATGGATAATTTGCATGCCCAATTCTTTGTACATTGGGTGGGGAAGAGCTTTATCTGGCTTTGCTCTTCTAACTGAAAGTGCTTGGGCTTCCTCTGAAGGGGGCCTGTGTGCTGTGGTCGCCACTTTGTGCTGTGTCTTTGAGGCCACGTTCATTTAGAGTGACCCCGGTTGTCTGTTTTGTTCTTCAGTCAGTATTAATGATCTCTGCTTGCTTGCTTTCTTTTTTGAGGCAGCCTTGCTCTGTTGCCCAGGCTGAAGTGCAATGGCGTGATCTCAGCTCACTGCAACCTCCGCCTCCTGGGTTGAAGTGATTCTCCTGCCTTAGCCTCCTGAGAGCTGGAATTACAGGCACCCGCTACCATGCCCAGCTAATTTTTGTGTTTTTGGTAGAGAAGGGGCTTCACCAGGTTGGCTGGTGGTCTCTGCTTGAAAAAAAAAAAATGCAGGGTATGGCGGCTCAGGCCTGTAATCCCAGCACTTTCGGAAGACAAGGTGGGAGGATGGCTGGAGTCCAGGAATTCAAAACCAGCCTGGACAACATGGCGAAACCCCATCTCTACAAAAAAAAAATACAAAAATTAGCTGGGTGTGGTCATACGTGCCTATAGTCCTACCTGCCCAGAAGGCTGAGGCAGGAGGATCGCTTGACCCCAGGAGGCAGAAGTTGCAATGAGCGGAGATCACACCACTGCACTCCAGCCTGGGCAACAGAGGGAGACCCTGTCTCAAAAAAAAAAAAAAAGAAAGAAAGAAAATGCCGAGTCTCAGACTTTCATATGGATGCCATGCTAGTGGGATTGTTACCTGCCTAGTATCTTCATCAAAGTTTCTATTATTTTTAGTAGAGATGGGGTTTCTCTATGTTGATCAGGCTGGTCTCGAACTCCTGACCTCAGGTGATCCACCCGCCTCAGCCTCCCAAAGCGCTGGGATTACAGGCGTGAGTCACTGTGTCCGGCCTTGATTTGGTTTTAACTAGGTGGATGTTCACTCTGTTTCAAGTTAAGGAAAACGAAAAGTCCTTACTGTTTAACATATTTGGCTGGTCCTGCAACAAAAAGAAAATGTCACATTTGATGGGTTTTTGTTTTAAACTGAGAGGACTTTAATACATATAGCAGCTAATTTACATTTTTTATCTTTTATACTTATGAATGTGAAGTGCTTATGTAAATTTTTTTTCAGTATATCCAAGCGTGTTCAGACCTAGAATTTTTTTTTTTTTTTTAATTTTTTTTTTTTGAGACGGAGTCTCGCTCTGTCGCCCAGGCCAGAGCGCAATGGCGTACTCTAGGCTCACTGCAACTTCTGCCTCCTGGGTTCAAGCAATTCTCCTGCCTCAGCCTCCTAAGGAGCTGAGATTACAGGTGTGCACCACAACGCCCGGCTAATTTTTGTATTTTTAAGTAGAGACCGGGTTTCACCATGTTGGTCAGGCTGGTCTCAACCCCCTGACCTCGTGATCCGCCCACCTCAGCCTCCCAAAGTGTTATGTAAATATTTTTATTGACAATTTTGTTTTAAGAACTTTTAGTAGATGGGTTGTACTGGTTAAAAAACAAATCTTTGAATTGTGACCATATAATCTCATAATATGTCTTTTTGGAAGCACTTTCAGAAGTCATGCCCAGTATCTTACTGAGTTGCAAGTGAATCTGGAATGTTTCTGGGTAATGTAAGAGCTGTTTGCATCTTATCACACCTCTCCTGTGTATTTTTCATTTACAGGCTTGGGACAATAATGCCGCCTGTGCCGACCCCTGCTCCCTAATCCCCACACCTGACAAAGAAGAAGATGAGCTGGTTTACCCAAACTCAATATGCAAGCCTCGGCATATCGCGCCGTCCAGAGGTTCCCCACTGCCTGTACTAAGGTCAGTGCTGACTCTGCCATGTGGCTTGCGGGTCTCTTAGTCCATACGCCCCCTTATCCCTCACAACGTGGACGCATTCTTACCCCTTATGTTGTGTGTTTTGTTGTAGCTGGGCAAATAGAGAGGAAGTCTGGAAAATCATGTTAAACAAGGAAAAGACATACTTAAGGGATAAGCACTTTCTTGAGCAACACCCTCTTCTGCAGCCAAAAATGCGAGCAATTCTTCTGGATTGGTTAATGGAGGTGAGCCTGAGTCTTCCTGTTCACTTCACGAAAGCACTGAGCATTTCCAGCATTTTTGCGTATCAGGACCCCTGTGTGGTTTATTCCATTGACACGCGCGCCATCTCTGAAACTGTATGGTATATTTACTGTGGTGGTCTTTGGTTTTGCTTGTAGTCTTAGCAAGAATTTCTAATATCGTTTTATCTTTCAGATGTTTTAAAATTGGCATCTAATTTTTTCCATCAAAGTTTAATTATTAAGGTTATGTTTTCCAGTAAATTGTAACTATTGACATTTTAGATTTGTTCATTGTGGTCATTCAATTGCTCTTTTTTTTTTTCTTTTTTTCGAGATGGGAGTCTTATTCTGTTGTTACCCAGGCTGGAGTACAGTGGCACAATCTCAGCTCACTGCATCCTCCGCCTCCCGGGTTCAAGCGATTCTTCTGGCCTCAGCCTCCTGAGTAGCTGGGATTACTGGTTCACGCCACCACACCCGGGTAATTTTTGTATTTTTAGAAGAGACAGGGTTTCACCATGTTGGCCAGGCTGGTCTTGAACTCCCAACCTTGTGAGCCAGGGTGCCCGGCTAAAATTGCTTTCAAATGTGTCCAATGGGATGCATGTATCACCACTTTGATAGCTACTATCACAAATTGTAAACACATATGAACAAGCTTATCTTAAAACAGATCTGACTTTCTCCTTTTTAACTTGTTGGAACCCATTCCCTTTTCTTACCATTCCCTTTTTTTTCTAATAAGATACATTGTTCAGATCCCGGCTGGGCGTGGTGACTCACATCTGTAATCCCAGCACTTTGGGAGGCCAAGGCAGAAGGATCCCTTGAGCCCAGGAGTTGGAGACCAGACTGGGCAACATAGTAAGACCCCATCTTAACAAAAAATAAAAAACTGTCAGGGCACAGTGGCTCACGCCTGTAGTCCCAGCTACTGGGGAGGATGAGACGGGAGGATTCTTGCAACCAGCAGTCCGCCATGACAGTGCCACTGCGCTCCAGCCTGAGTGACCATGAGACCATGTGTCAATTTTTTTTTTAGCATAGTTTTAAAGGTATTTGAACCATGGGAGTGGCTTCTGTATTTTGAGACAAGAGTCGCTGTGTCACCCAGGCTGGAGTGTAGTGGTTCAGTCGTGGCTCACTGCAGGCTTAACCTCCTGGGCTCCAACAGTCCTCCTGCCTCAGCCTCCCAGTAGTTGAGACTACAGGCACGAGCCACTACGCCCTGCCAATTTTTTTTTACTTTTTGTTGAGATGGGGTCTCACTATGTTGCCCGGGCTGGTTTCCAACTCCTGGGATCATGGGATCCTCCTGCCTCGGCCTCCCAAAGTGCTGGGGATTACAGGTGTGAGCTATTGCACCCAACTCAGATTTTTTCTTGATCCACACTATTTTATTTCTCTTTAACGGTTAATCAAAAGTTAATCAAAGGTTTTTTGATTAAAAATTAATCAAAAGCTTTTTGAGACAGAGTCTTGCTCTGTTGCCCAGGCTGGAGTGCAGCGACAGGATCTTGGCTCATTGCAACCTCCGCCTCCTGGGTTCAAGCAGTTCTCTACCTCAGCCTCCTGAGTAGCTGGGATTACAGGTGCCCACCACCATGCCCAGCTAATTTTTTGTATTTTTAGTAGCAATAGGGTTTCACCATTTTGGCCAGGCTGGTCTTCAACTCCTGACCTTGGGAGCCGCTGCGCCTGGCGGTAGTATATGTCTTACTGGGATGAATTGCAGTAGCTTATAGTTTCTTGCTTAAGGGAAGCTTCCTAGACAACCTAGTATGACTTGAATGGGTGAGAAGTGGGCTTTTCTTATGAAGTGGAAGGACATCTCAGGCAGATCCATTTCACGAAACCATGTAGAAGCTGAGCGTGTAACTACAGAAGTACCCCTCATCCTCGGGGGGATGTCCCAAGAACCACAGGAGAGGCCTGAAGCCACAGATGATACTGACCTCTGGATATGCTACGTTTTCAATCCTCTACTTTCACGTTTTCACTTAAAGAAAGTACTTCACGCCTTCTCTTTGGCATTTCCAAATAGCCAGCATAACTACTCTTGCCCTGTGGGGCCATTATCCAGTAAAATAAGGGCTGCTTGAACGCCAGCACTGCTGTGCTGTGACAGTCCATCTGATAACCTGTGTGCTACTGAGTGACTAACAGGCAGGTGGCCTGCTCCGCGGGGATGTGCGGGCAAGGGGATGAATGATTCACATCCTGGGCAGGTGAGGGTGGGACAGGCCAGGTCCCCTAATTTAAAACCTATCAGCCAGGCTCAGTGGCTCACGCCTGTAATCCCAGCACTTCGGGAAGCCGAGGCGGGCAGATCATGAGGTCAAGAGATCAAGACCACCCTGGTCACCATGGTGAAACCCCGTCTCTACTAAAAATACAAAAATTAGCTGGGTGTGGTGGTGCGCACCTGTAGTCCCAGCCACTTGGGAGGCTGAGGCAGGAGAATTGCTTGAACCCGGGAGGTGAAGGTTGCAGTGAGCCGAGACTGCTCCACTCCACCCTACCCTGGTGACAGAGCAAGACCCCGTCTCAAATTAAAAAAAACAAAAAAACCTATCAGTTGTTAGGCTGGGCACAGTGGCTCATGCCTGTAATCCCAGCACTTTGGGAGGCCAAAGCAGGTACTTGAGGTCAGGAGTTCGAGACCAGCCTGGCCAATAGGGTGAAACACCATCTCTACTAAAAATACAAAAATTAGCTGGGTGTGGTGATGGGTGCCTGTAATTCCAGCCACTCAGGAGGCTGAAGCAAGAGAATCGCTTGAGCCTGGGAGGTGGAGGTTGCAGTGAACCAAGATCAAAACACTGCACTCCAGCAATAAGACACTCTCTCAAAAAAAAAAAAAAGCAAAAACTATTAATTGTTGATTTCAGGAACTTTCCGTTTAATATTGTCCTATATTTTCCTTCACCAAAATCAGTACAAGTTGTTTTTCCCGCACTCCCTCAAGTAACTATTCTGAAACTTACTACATATGTTTTCAGGTGTGTGAAGTCTATAAGCTCCACAGGGAGACCTTTTACTTGGCACAAGATTTCTTTGACCGGTATATGGCGACACAAGAAAACGTCGTAAAAACTCTTTTACAGCTTATTGGGATTTCATCTTTATTTATAGCAGCCAAACTTGAGGTAAATGCTTTTCAAATATTTGTTATATGATGTGCGCTATTTCTTGAGCTTCACTGAGATTGGGGGAAGAGGTTGGTGCTTTGTCCATAGCATTCATCCTAAATTTTTCTCATTTGCAACCCTGTAAAGTTAAGACACATGCAAAAAGAGAGAAGAGGCTGGAAAGTAACCAGGAAAGAGAAAAGGTATGGAAGATCTAGGTTCAGGTAGTTACATGAGCAAAAAAAAAAATTGAGCTTTGAACTAAGATTGAAATTTGGGGCCCAGGGTAGTGGCTCATGCCTATAATCCCAGCACTTTGGGAGGCCAAGGTGGACGGATCGCATGAGGCCAGGAGTTTGAGACATGGTAAAACTCCATTTGTGCTAAAAATACAAAAATTAGCCAGGCGTGATGGTTCGCGCCTGTAATCCTGGTTACTCAAGAGGATGGGGCAGGAGAATCGCTGTAGCCCAAGAGGCAGAGGTTATAGTGAGCCAAGATCCCACCACTGCACTCCAGGCTGGGCAACAGAGGGAAATTCTATCTCAAAAAAAACAAAGATTAACAATTTGTATATGATTATCAAAGAGTGTATGGGCCTAACCTTCAAACGTGTTAAAGGTACTAAAAAGGGGATATTTTGGTTCAAAAGTACCTACAATGGGTCAAAGTTCTGTCCACCTATTTAAGGGCAGGGGTGAGATTTTTTTTTTTTTAAGCCAGTCAAATTTAGCAGTGGGGGGGTGTATACCAACTTTAATGATACTAATGTATTTTTTTTTTTTAATTAAAAAAATTTTTTTTTTTAAAGATGGGGTT
>NW_016107576.1:5941206-5953382 GCF_001604975.1 Cebus imitator | reverse complement strand
GTAGCTGGGACTACAGGCACGCACCACCACGCCCAGCTAATTGTTGTATTTTAGTAGAGACGGGGTTTTGCTATGTTGGCCAGGATGGTCTCGATCTCTTGACCTCGTGATCCACCCACCTCAGCCTCCCAAAGTGCTGGAATTACAGGCGTGAGCCACTGCGCCCAGCCCATCTTTTTTATTTTAAACAACGAATACACGTTGAACCATTGGAGTGGCTTCTGTATTAATCCCATCAGTGTGCCCTGTCTTTCCATGGCAGGGTGCTGAGGAGTCGTTTTGGATGCATTGTACATTGAGACTGTTAGGGATGGTCTTTGGTGCTGGTGCCATCTTCCTTCCCCTCCCTTTCAGGAAATCTATCCTCCAAAGTTGCACCAGTTTGCATATGTGACAGACGGAGCGTGTTCCGGAGATGAGATTCTCACCATGGAGTTAATGATTATGAAGGTGGGTTCCCGTGAATTTTCCGGCCATTTTTTAAATGTGTACATCGTATCTTTTCCGCCTGACGTGTGAGTGCCCCTGGGAGGTGTTCTCCAGCTGGACACACTGTGGCATGGAACATGGCTGCATTTTGAACTTCTCTCAATCATCGGTCTCTTTTCTCTCTGTTTTCCTTTAGGCCCTTAAGTGGCGTTTAAGTCCCCTGACTATTGTGTCCTGGCTGAATGTATACATGCAGGTTGCATACCTAAATGACATCCATGAGGTGCTACTGCCGCAGTATCCCCAGCAAACCTTCATACAGATTGCAGAGGTAAGTGACTCCCTCACGTCCGTGGGGCCGCCTTCCCTGCAGCTGGAGTGAGGAACTCTGGAACCGGCGTGCGGTGGCGTCCATCTCAGCGTTCTCTTCTTCTCCGTAGCTGTTGGATCTCTGTGTGCTGGATGTCGACTGCCTCGAATTTCCTTACGGTATACTCGCTGCTTCGGCCGTGTATCATTTCTCTTCATCTGAATTGATGGAAAAGGTTTCAGGTGAGTTGGCTTTCCCATGCATGCGCAGACAAGGTGGGCCAAGCTTACATCGGTTGTCAGCCTCAAGTCGAGCCCACGACGTCCTCACCACAGGATACGAATGGTGTGACATAGAGAACTGTGCCAAGTGGATGGTTCCGTTTGCCATGGTTATAAGGGAGACGGGGACCTCAAAACTGAAGCACTTCAGGGGCGTCGCTGATGAAGATGCACACAACATACAGACCCACAGAGACAGCTTGGATTTGCTGGTCAGTGTCGCTCCTCCTTCCAGTCCTTCTTGCCCAGACAAATTCTGAAAACTGCCTACATAGGCCAGCCAAGGTGGCTTAGCCCTGGAATCCCAGCACTTTGGGAGGCCGAGGTGGGCGGATCACTTGAGGCTAGGAGTTCGAGACCAGCGTGGCCAACACGGTGAAACCATGTCTCTACTAAAAATACAAGAATTAGCCGGGTATGATGGTGGGCACCTGTAGTCCCAGCTACTTGAGAGGCTAAGGCAGGACAATCACTTGAACCTGGGAGGTGGAGGTTGCAGTGAGCCAAGATCATGCTACTGTACTCCAGCCTGGGCAACAGAGCAAAATTATGTCTCAAAGAAAAAAAAAAACCACCTAAATAACCTATTCACTTTCCTTCAGGTAGGCTGCAAATATCTCGAAAAACTCCAATTTTAATTCCTTGAACAAGAAAAATCCTAGCAAATTGATGCTGTGTCATATAGACCACAGAATTTTAAATTGTTCTTTGATATATATTTTTTCTCTTCACTCACCTCCATAGAGAAAGACATAGTGGCCAGACACAGTGGCTTTTGGAGGCCAAGGCAGGAGGATCGCTTGAGCCCAGAAGTCTGAGACTAGCCTGGGAAATATAGGGAGACCCAGTTCCTAAAAGTTTTAAAAACTAGCCAGGCATGATTGCACATGCCTATAGTCCCAGCACTTTGGGAGGCCAAGGCAGGCAGATCACCTGAGGTCAGGAGTTCAAGACCAGCCTGGCCAAAATGTTGAAACCCCGTCTCTATGAAAAATACAAAAATTAGCTGGGCGTGGTGATGGGCGCCTGTAATCTTAGCAACTCGGGCAACTGAGGCAGGAGAATCCCTTGAACCCAGGAGGTGGAAGTTGCAGTGAGCTGAGATTATGCCACCTTACTCCAGCCTGAGTGACACAACAAGACTTTGTCTCAAAAAAATTTAAAATTTTTTAAAATTATTATTTATTTATTTATTTTGAGACGGAGTCTCGCTCTGTTGCCCAGGCTGGAGTGCAATGGCACGCTCTCGGCTCACCACAACCTCCACCTCCCAGGTTCAAGCAATTCTCCTGCCTCGGCCTCCTGAGTAGTTGGGATAACAGGTGGGCGGCACCGTGCCTGGCTAATTTTTGTATTTTTTTTTAGTAGAGACAGGGGTTTCACCATGTTGATCAGGCGGGTCTCGAACTCCTGACCTTGTGATCCTCCCACCTCGACCTCCCAAAGTGCTAGGATAATAGGCATGAGCCACCATGCCAGGCCCAAAAAATTTAAGTTTAAAAATTAAAAAGCCTATGTTAATTGAAGCCCAAGGATATTTTCTAATTTAACATTGTCCCTTTTTATCTTACCGTTAGGACAAAGCCCGAGCCAAGAAAGCCATGTTGTCTGAACAAAATAGGGCTTCTCCTCTCCCCAGTGGGCTCCTCACCCCTCCACAGAGCAGTAAGAAGCAGAGCAACGGGCCGGAAATGGCATGACACCCCAGCCTTCACCAAAGACAGTCACGCAGAAGCGCCTGCCCCACGTTCTCTTCTGTCCTCTGCAGCGGAGGCGTGCGTTCGCTTTTACAGATATCTAAATGGAAGGGTGTTTCTTCCACAACAGATGTATTTCTGTGGATGGCATCGGACAGGGCAAAGTATTTTTTATTGAATGCTTATAGGTTTTTTTTTAATAAGTGGGTCAAGTACACCAGCCACCTCCAGACACCAGTGTGTGCTCCCGATGCTGCTATGGAAGGTGCTACTTGACCTGAGGGACTCACAACAACAAAAGCTTGAAGCTGCGGAGGGCCGCGGTGGCGTGGCTCTCCCCGTGGGGTGCTCTGGGCTGCATTGTACCAAGTGGAGCAGGTGGTTGTGGGCAAGCATCGTGCAGTGCCCACAACCAGCTGAGCAGGGCGCAACCCTCTCCACACTATCAGTTGACAATGTTGTACAACGCCTTTAATGAACTCTGTTTTGTAACTGCTGCTATATGTATCCGTTTTTAATAAAGATAATACCGTCTTTGAGACAGCTGGTTTTACGAGCTATGTCTGGTAACTTCTTGAGGCTCAAGTCTTTTTTTTTTTTTTTCCAGACCAGGGACAGAGTTCCGCTCTGTTGCTCAGACTAGAGTGCAGTGACACAGTCTTGGCTCGCTGCAGCCTCTGCCTCCCATGTTTAAGTGATTCTCCTGCCTCAGCCTCCTACGTAGCTGGGACTACAGACGTGCGCCCCCACACCCGGCTAATTTTTGTATGTTTTTATAGAGATAGGGTTTCGATGTGTTGGTCAGTATGGTCTCAAACTCCTGATCTCAGGTGATTCGCCCGCCTCAGCCTCCAAATGTGCTGGGATTACAGGCGTGAGCCACCGCACCCAGGCTTGAGACTTAACTCTTTCGATCAAATACATTTTATTTATTTATTTATTTATTTTATTTTAAAAGATGGGGTTTCACCATGATGGCCAGGCTGGTCTTGAACTCTTGATCTCAGGTGATGCACCCACCTTGGCCTCCCAAAGTGCTAGGATTACAAGCATGAGCCACCGTGCCCGGCCTGGATCAAATACATTTTCAATGTGTCTGATGGAAAGAAAACTTTTGAAGAGAGCTTCAGGTGCAGCCTTGTCTGCCTCTTGGTACCCCCTGAGCTGGGAATGAGGAGTCCACATGGTATGTCTCACCGCCCCCTGCACTGGTGGCTGCTCACACCAGGTTCATTGGCCATTGATGGCAGTAGTGGTGACGTCATGTCCACATTGAAGAGGACTCCTATGTATATAATTTCTTAGGACTGGTTCAAGGCCATAAGGAATCTGTAATTAGTGTGATTTAATGCCTTTTTTTTTTTTTTTTTTTTTTTTTTTTTTTTTTTATTTTTTTTTTTTTTTTTTTTTTTTTTTTTGCCCTTACCTAAATCTTAACCTAAAGAATAAATTAATTTTTATTTGGAGAACTTTTACAACAGTGGCCTAAAGGTGCTTTTAAGAATAAAAAGTCGGGCACAGTGGCTCACGCCTGAAATCCCAGCACTTTTTGAGGCTGAAGCACCTGAGGTCAGGAGTTCGAGACCAGCCTGGCCAACAGGGTGAAACCCCATCTCTAGTAAAAATACAAAAATTAGCCAGGCTTGGTGGCGTACACCTGGAATCCCAGCTACTCGGGTGGCTGAGGCAGGGGAATCACGAACCCGGGAGGCAAGAGGTTGCAATGAGCTGAGCTTGCGCCACTTCACTCCAGCCTGGGTGATGGAGTGAGACTCCGCCTCAAAAAAAGAAAGAAAATGCAAAGTAGAGTTAATATGGCAGCTGAGGGCATGATGCAGGCTGTTCGCTGAGCATTGGTGGAGTCACCAAGTACCTTGCTAATGATTGCTGTTCACGTACAGGCCTCGTGTACAGCTCACACGACATTTTATTGAACATTCTCCAAGTGGTGGTCTTTCTGATTCTTGTGTTTGACTAACTGTGCTTCGTCACGTGTGCCAGTGCATACAAGGGAGGGTGAATGAGCAAATAAATACCGCTTACTTTCAACTCGGTATTTTATCTCATTGGCAAAAATCTAAAGAAAAAAGCAGCCAGTTGAAATCCGTAAACCATACGCAGTGAGCCAAGATGTTGGCATGGCAGTCCAGCATGAGAAACAGAGGAAGACTCTGTCTCAAAAAGAATAAAATAGGGCCGGCTGCAGTGGTTCGCACCTGTAATCCCAGCGATTTGGGAAGCTGAGGCCGGTGGATCACGAGGTCAGGAGATGGAGACCATCCTGGCTAATGGTGAAACCCCATCTCAAATTAGCCTGGTGTGGTGGCACATGCCTGTAGTCCCAGCTACTCAGGAGGCTGAGGCAGAAGAATCGCTTGAACCCAGGAGGTGGAGGTCGCAGTGAGCTGAGATCATGCCATTGCACCCAGTCTGGCCAACAGAGCCAGACTCTATCCCAAAAAATAAAATAAAAAAATCTGTAACCATATTTGTATGAAGTTGGAGAGACCTTACTTTTGACATTGATGTAGTTCTGGCAAGCTTTTTTTTTTTTTTTTTTTTTTGAGATGGAGTCTCGCTCTTGTCGCCCAGGCTGGAGTGCAGTTTGCACAATTTCGGCTCACTGCGACCTCTGTCTCCCAGGGTCAAACCATTCTCCTGCCTCAGCCTCCCGAGTAGCTGGGATTACAGGTGCATGCCACCACACCCAGCTAATGTTTATATTTTTAGTGGAGGTGAGATTTCGCCATGTTGGCCAGGCTGGTCTCAAACTCCTGACCTCAGGTGATCCACCACCTCAACCTCCCAAGGTGCTGGAATTACAGGCATGAGCCACCACACCTGGCCTTTCTGGCAAGTTTTAATAGTATAGTTATCCTAAGAAATGCATTGTTAATCTGCATGTAATGGTGTTTAGTCAAATGATAGGATTAGCTATAATAGTTATTTATTCACCTATTAGCAGTGAGTTTTTGACTGGGTGTGGTGGCTCACACCTGTAATCCCAGAACTTTGGGAGACTGAGGCGGGCAGATCACTTGAGGCCAGGAGTTTGAGACAAGTCTTGCCAATTTGGTGAAAACCCATCTTTATTAAAAATACAAAAAGTAATTGGATTTATGGTGTCATGATCCTGTGGTCCCAGCCACTTGGGAGGCTGAGGCAGGAGGATCATTTGTACCCAGGAGGCGGAGGTCGCAGTGAGCTGATATCGTGCCACTGCACTCCAACCTGGGCAATAAAGTGAGACCCTGCCTGTCAAAAAAGAAAGCAGTGAATCTTTTTTTTTTTTTTTTTTAAGACAATTTTCACTCTTGTTGCCCAGGCTGAAGTGCAGTGGCATGATCTTGGCTCGCTGCAATCTCCGCCTCACAGGTTCAAGCGATTCTCCTGCCTCAGCCTCCAGAGTAGCTGGGATTATAGGCCCATGTCACCACGCCTGGCTAATTTTGTATTTTTAGTAGAGACAGGGTTTCTCCATGATGGTCAGGCTAGTCTCGAATTCCTGACCTCAAGTGATCCGCCCACCTCAGCCAGCCAAAGTGCTGGGATTACAGGCATGAGCCACCGCACCAGCAAAGTAGTACATTTTAATGGCAATCATTTGTAAGTGACTTGGCAAAATCCGAGAAGTGGGTAATTTACATTTGGCTTAGGTCAGGTACGGTGGCTCACGCCTGTAATTCCAACACTTTGGGAGGCCAAGGTCAGTGGATCACCTGAGGTCAGGCATTCCAGACCAACCTGATCAACATGATGAAACCCCCTCTCTGTTAAAAATACAAAAAATTAGCTGGGTGTGGTGGCAGGTGCCTGTAATCCCGGCTACTCAGGAGGCTGAGGCAGGAGAATGGCTTGAACCCGGGAGGTGGAAGTTGTGGTGAGCTGAGATTGCACCATGCACTCCAGCCTGGGCAACAAGAGCAAAACTTCATCTCAAATAAAATCTTTTTTTTTTTTTTTTTTTTGAGACACAGTCTCACTCTATTGCCTAGGCTGGAGAGGAAAGGCGCAATCTCGGCTCACTGCAACCTCTGCCTCCCCGGTTCAAGCAAGTCTTCTGCCTCAGCCGAGCCTCTTGAGCAGCTGAGATTACAGGCGCCTGCCACCACTCACAGCTAATTTTTTTTGTATTTTTAGTAGTGACGGGGTTTTGCCATATTAGCCAGGCTGGTTTCAAACTCCCGACCTTGGGTGATCCACCCACCTGGGCCTCCCAAAGTGCTGGGATTACAGGCATGAGCCACCGTACCTGGCCTACATTTGGCATTTTCTAAGCAAAAGTTTGGCACTAAAACATCTGTTTCCAAAGTTTCATACATTTGAGAGCTTGACACATTGAGGTAACAGCAAGTTAGAAAGCACATTTAAGGCCAGGCAGGATGGCTCACACATGTAATCCCAGCACTTAGGGAGGTTGAGGCAGGCAGATCACTTGAAGTCAGGAGATCAAGACCAGCCCGGCCAACATGGTGAAATCCCGTTTCTACTAAAAATACAAAAAATTAGCCAGGTGTGGTGGTGGGCGCTTGCAGTCCCAGCTACTTGGGAAGCTGAGGCAGAAGAATAGTTTGAACCCAGTAGCCGGAGGTTGCAGGGAGCCAAGATCGTGCCACTGCACTCCAGCCCAGGTGACAGAGTGAGACTTCATCTCAAAAACAAACAAACATTTGAGGTAAGTAAATATTAATTCATAGATCATTTAGCAAGCCACCGTGTTACAGAGGTGCTTGAGTATGCTGAAATAAGAATGCCTTATATGTAACTTGTTGGAATGCTGCATTTCTGGAAGTCGAGGCTTTTGAAGTGGCGGTGTTGTCACAGCCAGCTCTTACTCATCAGTGCTAATAAAGGCTAAGTCCTGAATGGGTAAATGACATCAAGTAATCAATCATGTCTATGGCTCTCAGGAACCCTAGGAGCAGCTAGTCAGTAGAAATCAAAGTTCCCCTCTGAGAGAAGTTTTTTCTACTGGCTTTGGCCTCTCACTGGCTCCAAATACCCCTTGTTCAAGTCGCTTACATTCTGCTATTCAGCTAAAGCCAGATAAGGCTGGGTGACACCGCAGGAGACATTGAAGTGAAAACAGCAGCTCCGCCAACTTGGTGAGCAGATGTCCGGAGGAGAGGTGCTAGCAAGGACAGAGAAAGGAGGTGGTGTGGTCCCTCAATCTAACTCTCGGTTTAGAGATGGAGAAAGAGCGAGCAATTCACCAACCCTGGGGACACTGGATAGTGGTGGAGCAGACCCTGTCCTCATATCCCGTCTCAGCTCACAGAATTCACTTGCGGCCAGGTGCCGGGTGCGGTGCCTCACACTTGTAATCCCAGCACTTTGGGAGGCCAAGTTGGGGAGATCGCTTGAGCCCAGGAGTTCGAGACCCGCCTGGTCAATATGGCAAAACCCGATCTCTACAAGAAATTTAAAAATTAGCTGGGTGGGGTTTCCATGCCTGTAGTTGCCATACCAGCTACCCAGGAGGCCGAGATGGGAGGATCATCTGAACCTGGGAGGTTGAGGCTGCAGTGAGCCATGAAGACGCCACTGCACTCCAGCCTAAGTGTGAGAGTGAGACCCTGTCTCCCCAAAAAGAATTCACTTGCTAGAGCCCACCAAAGTTGCTGTCACCTCTCTACCCATTGTACCTAATAACAGCAACAAAAAAACCTCTGGTCCTCAGGTGGTGGAGTCAAGGGTTTTCCAGTGCCATCTTCCCTGTGTGGAACATGGACAGCTTACTTTTTCATGATGGTTATTTCATAACATGTAGATAAATACATGATGCTGAGATTCACACTGACTTTTAGTTCCTCAGGCAGGCAGAGCAATGGAGCCCTTTAAGATTCGGAGCATGGCACCCAATTCACGTCCATCCTCTAACTCAAACGCAAACGAGATTGGAGTTTATTCGGGCAAAATTAGGCTGTAGCTCTGAGCAGGGCTAGAAAGAGAAATCAAATCTGATAATGTCTAGTCATATTTACCCAACCGTGCATTTTCCTACCACATGTTCCACATTTTGAAATTCAAATCACATTTATACCTTGGACATTGTTAGAAGACTATTTTTATCCCTGCTGTAATCATCTAATTTGCTGATTACAGGTCTCAAATTGCCACAGAGAACTCAATTTTTGAAAGAATTGTCCTGTTTGATCAAATATGTTATTCAAGGAATGCAGTCATTTGTTCCACAAGGTTACCTGCCAGGCAGAGTTAACCAGGAGTAATAGCATTAGAAGCCTATACTTAAAATCCAGCATTAGCTAATCTGCCTGCGACAATAGAGTCTTAAATATAATTTGCTGCAGATACTTCAGTTCCTGCACCGACAGACAATTGCATTCTGTATCCAATGAGCACAGATTTCTTCCTACCTCTTCCCAATTCCAAATTTAACTTCAGAAGACTCTAATGTACTCAGTTGCACAGGCTCACCAGTACTTTGTGGGAGGCTCACACAGAAGCGCAATGCTGTTCTTTATTCAATAAACAGCATCCTCCCTGTTAAATCATTTTCCTGATCAATGCCAATTCCAAAAGTGTGGCATCTGATTGCGCAGTGCGGTTCAAGTCAAAAGCTGTCTTCCCTGGGTTTGGTGTGTGAGATACCCCCCGTGGAGCCGCTGCTGAGTGTACACCGCCAGTCCTGGAGACGAGAGCTCAGGGGAGCCCGGGACACAGGTGAAGCTCTGCAATCCCCGGAGGGCACTGGTGTGAAATGAAAAGGCGGCCCTTTGGGAGCAGAGCAGCAGCAGGACTCTAGCTAGGGGAGGTGGGGCTGTGGAATGCTCTCCAGCCGTCATCGAAAAGCCCTCACAAATAGGGTGGAGGAAGGAGAAGAGCTGACAAGACCACATCACAAGGGGCTTTTGCTGTCAGCTGAAGATGGGTGTGGTCTCCCCGCAGCAGGAAGCCGGTGTTTGTAGGAAGACAGGGGTGACTCACTCAGAGCCGGTTTGGAGAAAGAGGTTGAGGGAACACGTGCAGAGTTATTCGTCTTTGTGCCATGAGAAAATGACTGTGCAAGTTGGGCATGGTGGTGTGCACCTGTAGTCCCAGCTCTTTGGGAGGCCGAGGTGGGAGGATCGCTTGAGCCCAGGAGGTTGAGGCCGCAGTGAGATACGATCACACCACTGCACTCCAGCCTGTGCAACAGAATGAGACGCTATCTCAAAACAAACAGACAAAAAAACAAAAAAAAAGGAAAAGGATTGTGCAGTATGTGGGGGACAAGCAGGCAGGCACTGAGGACATTCACAAAATCAGCTGCATCACCATCACTTTTTTTTTTTTTTTGAGACGGAGTTTCGCTCTTGTTACCCAGGCTGGAGTGCAATGGCGCGATCTCGGCTCACCGCAACCTCCGCCTCCTGGGTTCAGGCAATTCTCCTGCCTCAGCCTCCTGAGTAGCTGGGATTACAGGCACGCGCCACCATGCCCAGCTAATTTTTTGTATTTTTAGTAGAGACGGGGTTTCACCATGTTGACCAGGATGGTCTCGATCTCTTGACCTCGTGATCCACCTGCCTTGGCCTCCCAAAGTGCTGGGATTACAGGTGTGAGCCACCGTGCCCGGGCTTTTTTTTTTTTTTTTTTTGATATGAAGTCTCACTCTGTTGCCCAGGATGGAATGAAGTGGTGAAATCTTGGCTCACTGCAACCTCTGCCTCCCGGGTTCAAGCAATCCTCCGCCTCGGCCTCCTGAGTCACTGGGATTACAGGCGCACACCACCACACATGGTTAATTTTTATATTTTAGTAAAGACAGGATTTCACCATGTTGGTCAGGCTGGTCTCAAACTCCTGACCTCATGATCCACCTGCCTTGGACTCACAAAGTGCTGGGATTACAGGCATAAGCCACCACGCCTGGCCTCACCATCATTTCTAAATGACACTGCCCACATATCTCCTCAGGCCCTGTGGCTTCTGCCCCTGTGGCCCTGCCCAGGCCTCGCCTACAGTGGCTGGACCCCACCTCTTGCAGGAGTGCACCCGTGACGTTGGCCCACCCTGATGTCGTTTCTTCACTGGGTTCTGGAGGCAGTCGCCTCATGTGGGAACCCGAATCTGCCTCTTCCCAGTGTGGTCTCCAGCTCTGTGCTTCACTTCTCAAAGCTTCGAGTTTCCCAGCTGTGACCCGAGGATGAGACATGGTGCTTCCCCCATGGAACACAGGGGCGATGAAATGGGGTCATGCATGGACATGCTGAGCACAGGGCTTGGCCCATTAAAGAGAAACAGCAAATGACAGCTGATCCCTCTTATTGCCACCACTGGGTGCATTGTCACTGAGCTAGGCTGTATTGTGAAGGACTGAGCATTTTTTTCTTTGTTTTTGTTTTTTTCTGAGATGGTATCTTACTCTGTCGCCCAGGCTGGAGAGCAGTGGCACAATCTCGGCTCACTGCAACCTCTGCCTCCCGGGTTTAGGCAATTCTCTGCCTCAGCCTCCTGAGTAGCTGGGATTACAGGCGCATGCCACCACGCCTGACTAATTTTTGGTATTTTTGGTAGAGACGGGGTTTCACCGTCTTGGCCAGGATGGTCTTGAACTCCTGACCTCATTATCTAACCGCCTCAGCCTCCCAAAGTGCTGGGATTACAGGCGTGAGCCACAGCACCCGGCCATTTTTTTTGAAGAGACAGGGTCTTGCTCTCTCACCAGGTTGGAGTGCCGTGGCACAACCATAGCTCACTGCAGCCTCTACTTCCTGGGCTCAAGAGATCCTCCCACTTCAGCTTCCTGAGTTGCTGGGACTATAGGTGCACACCACCATGCCTGACTAGTTTAAATTTTTTACGCAGGGATGGGGGTGGTCACCGGGCGTGGTGGCTCATACCCGTAATCCTAGCGCTTTGGGAGGCCAAGGCAGGCAGATCATGAGATCAAGAGATCGAGGCCACCTTGGCCAACATAGTGAAACCCCATCTCTACTAAAAATACAAAAATTAGCTGGGCGTGGTGGTGCGCGCCTATAGTCCCAGCTACTCGGGAGGCTGAGGCAAGAGAATTGCTTGAACCTGGGGGGCGGAGGCTGTGGTGAGCCGAGATTGCACCATTGCACTCCAGCCTGGCGACAGTGCAAGACTCCGTCTCAAAAAAATTATAATAATAATTTTAAAAAAAAGAGAAATGGGGGGGTCTCACTATGTTGCCCAGGCTGGTCTTGAACTCCTGGCCTCAAGTGGTCCTTCTGCCTTGGCCTCCCAGAGTGCTGTGACTACAGGCATAAGCTACTGTGCCTGCCTGAGTTTAACAGTGAGGAGACATGTCCTAGCCCTACAGACAGCCCTGGTGGAGGGTACCGAGGTGGGGACATAGCAGCTGCCCTGTGTGCCTTGTGCAGCCCGGCCCAGAGCAGTGGGGCCTCCAGGAATGCCTAGCAGCTTGTACGAGCGAGCCCTTAGCCTCCCCTCAAGCCTGTCCCTGTGTCTTCTTCTCCAGGCTTCTAC
>NW_016107576.1:5921223-5939437 GCF_001604975.1 Cebus imitator | reverse complement strand
CTTAGGTGATCTGCCCACCTCGGCTTTCCAAAGTGCTGGGATTATAGGCGTGAGCTACAGCACCCAGCGGCTTGAGTTTATTCTTTTGAAATGGTGGTAGAATTTTCCCATGTGAATGTTCCACAACAGATATACTTCCTTCCACCCTGGTCCACAAGTAGGTTTCCAATTTTTTCTCCATCACAGTGCTGCAATTGACATCTTGTGCACATCGGTGCCACTTATCTGGATTCCTTTAGGGCGCATTCCTAGATGTAGAATTGGCATGTCAAAGGGCGTGGGCCTGTGCACCTTAACTAGATGTGCTCAGTGACTTCCTCAAACGACACCAATCTCCGCTTCCAGTCAGGGAACGTGAGAGCTCCTTCCTCGCCACCCCTGCTCCAGTACTTGGTAGTGTCAGCTTCTCTTCTCATTAAAATTGCTAGTATTTAACTTTATTGTTTTTTCTCTGGCTGTGAAAGTAAATCTTGTTTGTTATAACAAATCAGAATACTACGAACATGCATAACTTAGAAACTGACGATTCCGCAGAGATGCCATTCTTATGAGTTTGGGTGTAAAGCCCGGGCACAGTGGCTCACACCTGTTATCTTAGCACTTTGGGATGCTGAGTCGGGTGGATCATGAGGTCAAGAGTTCAAGACCAGCCTGGCTAACATGGTGAAACCCCCGTCTCTAAATATACTAAAAATACAAAAATTAGGACTAAGAATACAAAAATTAGCAGGGCGTAGTTGTGTGCGCCTGTAATCTCAGCTATTTGGGAGACTGGGGCAGGAGAATGGCTTGAACAGGGAAGGCAGAAGTTGCAGTGACCCAAGATGGTACCACTGCACTCCAGCCTGGGCGACAGAGGAAGACTCTGTCTCAAAAAAAAAAAAAAAGAGTGTGAGTGTTAAAAGTATACATTGCTCCAGAATTCTTTTCAATGCACACACTAACACATGAGTGAATAAAAATATTTGCTGTTTTTCTACAGGGTGGTTTCATTCAGTTGTATTATCACTAAGTAGTTTAAAATGCACATGCACATACAAACGCACTCCTTTTCTGTTGTTATTTCTCAGTGATGACCTGCCAGTTGATTTCAATGCCTTCCTGGCACAAAATAGGCGCTTATTAAATATCTGCTCCATGGGTGGATGGACAGATGGATGGATGGATGGATTCTTACATATATAGCCACTTTCTTACATTTTCATGCCCAGGAGACTATAGACTATCTTCTACTTGCAAAATACCAAAATTAAGATTAGAAAGCGAGACATTAACAGAAATTTATCAAGCCTCTGTCCAGGTTCTAATGCTTTTGTGAGCAAAGGTGCCGCAAACCATGAAATCCCAGTTCCTGGAAGAGTTGCCAGGGGCAACGCATCCAGGAGCCCAGCCTCCCTTACACCATCAGACAGACAGACAATCCATCCTTTTTCTTTGGGCAGTACTGTGATGAACCATCTTTGGGATACTGTCCCTTTTTTAAAAGACAAAAACCCCAAAGTTAATGATCCAGCAGTCATAACCTGAGTCATGTAGAAAGCTCTCTGTGCTCCTCTTGCTAAACCCCTGAGTTATCTCTTGTTATAGACAAGGAATGAACGTCCAAGCTCTGTAAGATGGTTACTTGGTCTGAAGCATTCCCCTCCTTCTTAAAAAAAAAAAAAAGTTTTTTTTTTTTTTAATGTATATCCTTAAAAACATTTTTCTTCTTGTGGAGGTGCGTTCTCACGATGTTACCCAGGGTGGCCTCGAACTCCTGGACTCAAATGATCCTCCTGCCTCAGCCTCCCAAAGTGCTCGGATTTTAGGTGTGAACCACCACGCCCAGCCGGAAGTTCGGCAACCTCCATCCTTCTTTGAAGCTGTGGGAGATTTGCCCTGCCATTCAGGGCTAACGTAGAGGCTGCATGTTGGGGCCTGCAGGTCAGGTGTGGTTGTGCTGGGGCTGCCGAGTCATTTCGAAACACTTGAGGCAATATTGAAAATCTGGAAAGTTCACATTCAGATATAGCTCCCCAGCTCTGGGCAGCCCTGCAGGCCGGGCATGCAGTCTGTGATGTGTCAGCATCCCCACCACCCTCGATCATACCCCGCGATAAGGTCTGAGGCTCCATTGCTGCTTTATCTGCACAAATGCGCTGCACATCTTCTTGGAGTAGACAAATATTTCTTGTACCTGTGACCATCAAAAATGAGAAAACAGCTTTGAGTGCAATGGCCCCACCTGTAATGCCAGCACTTTGGGAGGCTGCGGCGGGAGGATCACTTGAGGACAGGAGTTCAAGACCAGCCTGGACAACATAGTAGACCCCGTCTCTACAAAAAAATAAAAAATTAGTGCAGGATGATGATTTGTGTCTGTAATCCCAGCACTTTGGTAAGCTGAGGCGGGTGGATCATTTGAGCCCAGGAGTTCAAGACCGACCAGCCCGGGTGACATAGCAAGATCCCATCTCTTAAAAAAAAAAAAAAAAAAAAAAAAAAAAAAGAGAGAGAAAACTGTATAGATCAAGAAGGTGGAGTGTTTCAGGAAGAACGGCAGAGAGGGAACATTTCTTCCAGAAGTGCAGACTACTTGAACACGTTTAATATTCAGTACCAAATGTCTTGGTGTCCAAAGACGTGTTCTTTTATGGGCCTGGCTCCCACAGGCACTTGAGTTTGAGATTCCTGGATTTACAGGAGAGTCTCAGCTCTGACTCCAAGATCCTGTGGGGCTTTCAGCTTGTCACTTACCTACTATGGGCCTCAGTTTCCTCATCTGCCCAGTGGGGCTGCAACCCTCTGGCCAGCGACCCCTGGGGGCAAGGCCAGCCTCTCAGGGATTAAAAGTTGCTTTCTGGGCCGGGCGTGGTAGCTCACGTCTGTAATCCCAGGACTTTGGGAGGTCCAGGCGGGTGGATCACCTGAGGTCAGGAGTCTGAGACCAGCCTGATCAACATAGAGAAACCCCATCTCTACAAAAAATACAAAATTAGCCTGGCATGGTGGCACACGCCTGTAATCCTAGCTACTCGGGAGGCTGAAGCAGGAGAATCGCTTGAACCCGGAAGGCGGAGGTTGCGATGAGCTGAGCTCACGCCATTGCACTCCAGCCTGGGCAACAAGAGCGAAACTCCATCTCAAAAAAAAAAAAAAAGTTGCTTTCTGTTTCTCTTCCAACTCTTGTCTTCTAGGTGACGATGAAAGACTAGTTCTGGTGTGTTCTCAGGTTTGCAATCATTCTTCAGGGAAATCCCCTGCTTCCTGTCTTGAAAAGGAGGTTTCATTTCTCTAGATGTCAGGGCGGGTGGGGGTGAGAGGGACAGTGGGCAGGACCGAGGTCAAACTAGCAAGCAGGTGGGCAAGAGGCTTCCAGGGGCAGAGAGAAGCCCGCAGCCTCCACCCCACACCTGATCTCTATCCTCCAGGCCTCCTGGTGATCCCTGGGGTGATCTGCGGCCCTTAGTCCCTCTACGGCACATCAAGGCCAGAGGTAAGGCAGGAGTGATTCCAGGGCTGCTGCGGGGAAATTGTCCCCCCTCCACCCATCAAAGCCTGGCGCCTGAAAGGTCCCTGGAGAGAGATCCAAGGTGGGAAGGCCTCAGGCCTCCAGAAAAAGCCTCCAGCACTGGGGCGGACTTTGCTCTTCCTTAAAGGGAACTCTGCACTGTGCGCCTGGGAAACTCCCTCTCTGATTCCACCACTGTGATGGAGAAAACTGAGGCTGCAGAAGACAAATCGCAGCTGCAAAAGATGAGTGTACAGATCCTGGGAGTGATTCTTCTACACTGTTCATCTCCGCGCTGTCCAGGGCAGCTGAAAGGGACGGTTCATCTGCAGCTTGAGATAGATGCAGACATCAATAAGGAATTCGCAGAAGCACAAAGGGCGGGCCGGGTGGCTTTTATTAATTATATTTCTTCAATCCTCAAAACAATAACATGGCAGTAATCGACACTGAATGAGCCCAACTGATACCAATGATTTTTTTTTTTTTTGAGACAGGGTCTCAGTCTGTCACCCAGGCTGGAGTGCAGTGACGCGATCTTGGCTCATTGCAACCTCCGCCTCCTGGGTTCAAGCAATTCTCCCACCTCAGCCTCCTGTGTAGCTGGGATTACAGGTACCCGCCACCACTACACCTGGCTAATTTTTATATTTTTAATATAATATGTATTTGTTTGTTTGTTTTTGAGACAGAGTTTCACTCTTGTTGCCCAGGCTGGAGTGTAATAGCGTGATCTTGGCTCAGTGCAACCTCTGCCCCCTGGGTTCAAGCGATTCTCCTGCCTCAGTTTCCAAAGTAGCAGAGATTACAGGTACCTGCCACAACCCCTGGCTAATTTTTGTATTTTTATTAGAGATGGGGTTTCACCGTGTTAGCCAGGCTGGTCTTGAACTCCTGACCTTAAGTGATCCACCCGCCTCAGCCTCCCAAAGTGCTGGGATTACAGGCATGAGCCACCATGCCCAGCTAATGCCAATGATTTCATCTTTTTGTTTCTGTTGGGCTTAAAAAGAGAAAAAAGGTCTGTCTGCCCAAGCTAGTCAACCCTAGCATGAGCCTGGAGCTCAGCAAAGCCATAGAGGCCCTTTCCGGGGCCACTCTCACTGTCATTTTTGCACCCTGGCTCTCCCTGGCAATGTCCACAGCAGCCCTGCCTGGCAGCACCCATCTGCTGTGTCCTCAGCCCCTGTCCGCTCTCCTGCGTTCTTCTTTGCTGTAATCTCTCATAGAGGAGTTCTGACCTTGGCATTGAGTCTTCTCTTTGGGTGGAGGTACAGGCAGGGCATTTGTGCATTGGGAGTTTGGAGGGGCAGTGTTTAGAAACTGAGGACCCCTCCTGGTGCACCCCAAATCACATTCCTCACCTAACTGTTCTTTCTGAAGAAAGAAAAGAAATAATCGGTTCTAGATTGCTTTCTTCCTACAATCCTTATCTATTATCACTAGATTATATTGTTTGAGGCTGGGCGCTGTAATTCAAGCCTCTAAGGCCAGCACTTTGGGAGGCCGAGGCAGGCAGATCACCTGAGGTCGGGAGTTCAAGACCAGCCTGACCAACATGGAGAAACCCCATCTCTACTAAAAATACAAAAAATTAGCCTGGCGTGGTGGTGTGCGCCTGTAATCCCAGCTACTCAGGAGGCTGAGGCAGGAGAATCGCTTGAACCCAAGGGAGGCGGAGGTTGCAGTGAGCCGAGATCACACCATTGCACTCCAGCCTAGGTAATAAGAGTGAAACTCTGTCACTCCTTCTCAAAAAACAAACAAACAAACAAAAAGCCTCAAAACAGATTTCATGGTTTGGCATGGGTTAGAAAAGGGTATGTGTATGGTGGGCCACACAGCAATGGCTGAAATGTCACTTGCCTGCATCTGTCATCACCCTCCACCCCCAGATCCTGGGTGAACTGTCAGGGATGGTGTCAAAGAGTTTCCAGACTTAAACGTGCTAAACCTCAGTATCATTTCCTCCTCCTCCTCTGTGCCACCCAGAACAGGCAGCGGCTGCACATCTGGCCCGGGAAAGAGGCGCTGAGAAAAGCATTCTGGCCACATACAGTGTTTTCTGTTACAAATGAGAGAGGCAGGTGCATACACCTGACATTTGTTATTATTTGGATACAAACATCATTAGCATGTGAGCTTCAAACACAGCTAAAGTCTGGGCTCTGTGCAGTCCCCATCCCTAGATTTCACTAAAAGATGCTTTCAGAATGGGGTTGGGATGACCTTTCCTGGCCCCACTTCACCAGGTAGCTCTGGTTTGTGAAAATGACCTAGGTGGGGCCGGGCATGGTGGCTCACGCCTGTAATCTCAGCACTTTGGGAGGCCAAAGTGGGCAGATCGCTTGAGGCCAGGAGTTCGAGACCAGGCTGGCTAACATGATGAAACCCCATCTGTACTAAAAATACAAAAATTAGCTGGGCATGCTGGCCTGTAATCCCAGCTACCTGGGAGGCTGAGGCAGGAGGATTGCTTGATCCAGGAGGCAGAGGTTGCAGTGAGCTGAGACCATGCCATTGCACTCCAGCCTGGGTGACGGAGCAAGACTCTGTCTCAATAATAAAAAAAAAAGTCCTAGTGGGGTCCCAGATTGGCCACCTCCACCTACAACTCAGGCAGTTTTGCAATTTCCATGTAGGGGGCTCGGGGGTGACCTGAATTAAAAGTGGGGGTCACGGGCATATCCCCAGGATGAATCTGCAACTGTATGTTGATCAAGATAGTTTGGGGGAACGGATGGTGACAATGGAGGGTGTCAGAGTCCCCCCCCACCCTTATCTCCCGCACTGCCAACCTCCTTCTCTTCCTTCTTCTCCTCGACCCCCACTGGGCTTTCTGCCCTCCAGAGTTCCTCCTCCTAGGCACTGGGGGCCCGATTTGAACAGCCAGTGGTCAAGGCCCCTCCTGGCATCCTTGGTGGATCCAACGCTGAGGAAAGCATTGCCGAGGCAAATAGCGACACTCTGGTGGAAGGTCCCACATGCACACTCACCCCGAACAGCTGCTGGAACCTGGCACACTCTGCTGCTATAAAAATTATCAGCACTGCCACCCCAGCTCCTGGAGAAAGTCTCGGCGTGACAGCCCGCAAAGCAATCCGGCATTTGAATTTCATTGACAAATCCTGGCTTCCTCCAGACAAGCTCCAACCTGCACAGATGGCCCCTCGAATCAAAAAATAAAAATAACAAAGCTTGCAATTCTGGGCCTCCCTTTTTCTCTGGGCAGATGTGCCCGCTGCACATTTCGGGAGGCACGCAGTCTGAGTTCCAGCAGCAGCCCCTCTCCTCCTGTGCGCTGGCCCTCGCCCCCTATGGCGTGCTGCTGGGGAGCCGCCGTGGCCCCTCTGAATGTGTTCTGCGAAGTGCCTGGGAAAATGCCTGAGCCTTTTGAGTAGGGGAGAAAGACCCAGAGCCGGGAAGAGTGTAAAAATTCATCTCTCGCTCAAGACTGGTCATGTTGTCATCCAAGAGACAGCTGGCCCAGGGGTTGCTGGGTTGGGGGAAGGCCTAGGTAAGTGGTCAGCAGAGGTAGGGGACGAGGGGCAGCTGCGCGAAGGGCCAGCCCGCGCATGCCAAGTGCAGGCGGCAGAGTGGGAGATGAAGCTCTAGGAGTTCCTGATTTTTTGCTTTTTTTTTTTTTTTCCCCCACAATCAGATGCACCAGAAGGACCGATTTTCTATGTTGCCCAGGTTGGTCTTGAACTCCTGGCTCAAGTGATGCTGCCACCTTGACTTCCCAAAATGCTGAGGTTACAGGCATGTATTCCTGATTTTTTGAATCCCCCAAACCTTGACCAGCCACAGAATTCTCTCCACTGATATTTGCTGAGAACCTCTATTCCAGGCCCTGGGGATATGGTTATAGCTGAGATAGATCTACAGAGCACAGGCTCAGAGAGCACACAGCCAAGGCCATCTGTGAGCTGGGTGGCCTCAGACTCAGTGCTCAGGAATGCCAGAGCAGGAGGCCAGGGGAGAGGCCAGAGGCAGGGACCTGGGGCTGGAGACACTGCGGCAGCGACTCACTCACAGGCAGGTTTCACCTTTGATGAGCCATCTGACCTGGAGCCACCGGGGCTCCTAGAGAAATGGTGGCTAAAGTCTTTGCTCTGCCAGAGGGTCAGATAAGATAAGATGTTCAGCTGCAAGGAAAATACAACTCAAAGTGCCAGAAGAAAACAAGGAATTCATGGATTCATATGAATGTATGGATTCAAACGAATGGCCCAGGGGCCTATCTAGCCTCAGGCATGGCTGGATCAGGGTGTTTACATTGCCGTCCTCAGGAATCCTTGCCTCAGCTCTGAAAGCTGACTGCGCTGACTTTGTTCTCCACGTGGCATTTGCCGGTGTCTCCAGGCAGACTTTCCTCCCAGCAAGTACCTCCTACCCAGAATCTCCAGCAAAAGTCCTGGGGATGCTTCTCATTGGTCCGACTTGGGTCACATGCCCATCCCTTCTCTAATCACTGTGGCCAGAGGAATGCAGCACTGTGATTAGCCAGGCATGTGTCAGGTGTCAGTCTCTGGGCAGAGTTGGAGTCCGTCCATCTGAACTACCTGGCTCTGCAGAAAAGGGGAAGGGATGCTGGGCTGGGAAAAGCAGCAAGTACAGAAACAAACAACAGAGACCCACACCCTCTCTAAGCATGGGTGACGGCAGAGATGGGAGCATGCTCTAGAACAGCTGCAAAAATCCTGCTTCCAACAGCAGGATTCTTCTTGCCGCAGTTGTATGGCCACTGTCATTCATCCCCTCAGCGTCCCTAATTCCAGCGTGCTGGCCTCTGTGCCAGGCCGGGGATATGGGGAAGGTTCCATATGACCCCGTGGGGAAGCCTGCCTGCCACCTGGCCTGAGGGGTGGCAGCAGCCCCCTGGGGACTGTTCAGAGTGGAGGTCTGCCTCCCCACTAAGGGCCCTAGTTTCCTTCTCTGGCGTCTCCTAGATCTCCCTGTGTTTGGATTTCCATCTTCCTCTTCCTTAAACCAACACCTTAAGGTTCAACCTTCACCCTAACCTGGAATAAAAACCAGGAGGGTCTTCACTAGCCAAAGCTCCAGGCCTGGGCTTTTCATGCACAGAGCTCTGTCTGCCTCCTACAAGTCTATTCAGGGTAGACTTGCCCTCTTGTAGTGGAATAAAAGACAAACGTGGCCGGGCGCGGTGGCTCACGCCTTTAATCCCAGCACTTTGGGAGGCAGAGGAGGGCACATCACCTGAGGCTGGGAGTCCGAGATCAGCCTGGCTAATGGAGAAACCCTGTCTCTATTAAAAATACAAAAAATTAGCCCGGTGTGGTGGCACATGCCTGTAATCCTAGTTACTCAGGAGGCTGAGGCAGGAGAATTGCCTGAACCCAAGAGGCGGAGGTTGCCATGAGCCGAGATAGCGCCATTGCACTCCAGTCTGGGTAACAAGAACGAAACTCCCTCTCAAAAAAATAAATAAATAAACAAACAAGTGTGGCCAAACTTGTTTGGCTCTTGGTCCTGGGCCTGTGGTGGAGGGGAGAAAATGGGCATTATCAGAGAAGGACACGCTGAGGCTGGCCACAAGTACGTGAACTGGGAGGGGGCCAGCTGGGGAGCTCAGCTTCCAGCCCCCACCCAGGCCTATGTTGCTGCTCTGATGTGTCCCAGTGAGTGCATTGGGCAAGATGCTGTTTCAGGGAGCCTGCGTGGAAATGTACATGAAACTAATCTTGAGGGAAGAACTGGGGTCCGGTGGGGCTTGGATGCAGACAGCAGGAAAGTGCGCCCTTCTGGCCACAAGGGGCTGTTCCCCTGTAGTGAGTGCCCATCCACACTGCAGGGCACTGCCGCCCCGGCTTTTCTCCCGTTTGGTCATTTCATTTTCCCATAGTCCTATGGGGTGGGAATGATCACTGGCCCCATTTTAGAGAAGAGGAAACTGAGAAACAGGGAGGTCCCCCAACTTGTGCAGGGTCCCACATGGGGCCTGGCTTCAGGGCCTGTGACTAGACACTGCATGAGAAGCCCGGGGCTGGTTAATCGGACTTCTGGTTAACCAGCTCATAGGAGCCCCAAAATCCAACGGAGGGTTATTGGGTCCCAGGCGTCAGCTTTTAGGGTTTCTGGGCCTGGGGTGGCCCTGGCCACATAGGCCTGCATAGGGCATGCTTTGCCCCCCTGAAGCTCGGCAGCTCAGCTCTTCTGCCGAGACAAGCGCTTCCCAGGAATCCTGAGCACTTCTGCCCCCTCCCAGGGGCCCCTCCCAGGCCTCCGCCGCCAGTCCGGGCTGACAGCTTGGCTGGCCCCAAGCTGGGGCTGACTCTGCTTGCGGCGCCTCCCGGTCACGCGGCATGGGCAGAGGAGGAGGAGGAAAAGGGAGAGGAAGAGGAGGAGGGGAGAGGAGGGAGGCCGGCCTGGGTAGAAGAAATCAGCTCCAGCTCCTGGAAGGGGCCCACGCGTGCTCTAGACGTCTTCCCTGCACTGGGCGCTGCCCACCCCCGGCTCTGGGAGGAGACCGGGGGCCCCGGTGGAGGGGGCCGCAGTCCGGTGAGCAGCGACTTGGGACCCGAGGCCCCGGCCAGCTCCATCCTCTCCGCGCCTGGCGGAAGCTATCGCCACGATTTGTGGAGCGCCGCCTCTGAGACTCCTCCGGAGGCGGCACCTCTGCTACTCCATTGCACAAACGGAGAAACCCGCTCCACTGAGCGTGCCAGGCCCGACCAGCCCTGAGAGGCGGGGGCAGGACGCCGGGAGCGGACCCCCAGCGTCCACTGATGGTCAGCACCCTTGTCATTCAGGCCGAGGCCAAAGCACGAAGGGGCCCCGCCGCGGATCTGTGCCGCGCCGCTTTCCAGCCAAGTGCTTTGTGCAAGTTTCTTAACCGGTTTGGCCTCTACTTTCCCCATCTGTGAAATGGGATGGTGCCCACGTGACAGGGTTATCATGTTCCCTAAGGCAGGGCCTGGTAGGCTGAGCCAATGTCAGTGTTTGCATAGCTAATATGGTTTTATTTTTTATGTATTGTTTTGAAGACAAGGTCTCACTCTGTCACCCAGGCTGGAGCGCAGTGGTGCGATCAGCGCTTACTGCAGCTTCGAACTCTCAAGCTCAAGCGATCCTCCCACCTCAGCCTCCCAAGTAGCTGGGATTACAGGCGGGCACCACCACACCCAGCTAAATTTTTACTTTTTTTGGAGCGATGAGGTCTTGCTGTGTTGCCCAGGGTGGTCTCGAATCCCTGGCCGCCAGAGATCCTCCCGCCTTGACCTCTGATAGTGCTGGCCTATCAAGGTTTTAACAGAATGAACTGAGGCTCAGCTGAGCCAATGCGGACCCCGGCCTGGCCGCCCACGCCCCACTGGCTCCCCAGGGCCTGGAACCTCCGCGGCCTGGGCTTGGGAGCTGGGAGGCTGCGAGGCCCTACGCCGTAGCTCTCAAGCTGCGCTCCACGTGCGCCGTGTTTACCCACGTGACGCTCGGCCCCGCCCCTCCTCGCCCCGCCCCGCCCCGCCCCGCCCCGCGTCCGCCCGAACGCCCGGCTGCAGCCTGGCTAAGGCGGCTAGTCGGGGCTGGGGGCCTCAGCGCGACCTAGTCGGCTGGACGCCCACCTTGGAGACTGGAGCGGGCCACGGCCTCCCTGGGCGGACTTAGCCGGCCAGTCCTCTGGCTCCGTGCTGCCCGGGCGCGGGAGCAGGGCTGGGCGGGCGCCGCGAGGTAACAGGGGGCGGAGAGGTAGGGGGCGGCCGGAGAGGTAGGGGCGGGGCCGGGCCTTGCGCCGGGCTCTGAGGGGCCCGCATGCAAGGGGCGAGGCCAGGGCAACAGTGGGCGGGGCAAGGCTTGCGTCGCGGCTCCGAGGGGCCCGCTGCAGGGGGTGGGGCCAGGGCGGCGGTGGGCGAGCCGTACCGTACGTAGGGGCGCTGAGAGGCCCGCAATGTGAGAGGGGCGGGGCCGGAAAGCTGGTGGGCGGGGTCTGGCGCGCGCCTGCGTCTTGGCATCTTTTCCGCGGCCGGACCTGCGTGTATAGCAGCCGCTGAAGGCGGGTTCGCAGGTCGGTTTGCGCTGGCCCTCCCCTCGGTAGGCAGAACCGGATAGAGCTCGGACAGGCGCCGTCACTCCCAGATTCCTCTGCGTCCTTGGCAGAGCCACTCCTCTTTGGTACTCCTTCCTTGACCTACAGGGCGCCCCCCCTTCCTGCTGTCTGACCCTGCAGTTGCCGCCGCCAGGGGCTCAGGCCTCGACCCCTTTAGCTTCTGGGCTGCCCCTGGCAGATGTCGTCCGTTCCAGGTTTTAACGCCCTGCGTTAATGCGGATGATCCTGATAGTTCTAACAGTAGCTAAACTGTTTTCCACTTGCTTTCTGAACATTGATGCGTTTAGACCCCTGACAGCCACATTTTTATCCTCCCGCGCAGTCCACTGCACTGAGCTCCGTATCCTCCGCCGGCCAGGTGTTCCACGGCCCCACTGAGCCACCGCGGGTGCAGTGAAGCCCCTCTTCCTTCCCGTTTCACCCTGGCTCTCCTCCTCAGGAAGTAGTATCCACGGCCCGCCCAGGGCAGCCAAGCCCCGTACAGGGCTTCTGTCTTGACACCTCACTCTCCTTCCTCTGATCTGGCCCGGAATCCCATCAGTTCTTCCTCCACCCCCCCCACCCCCCCACCCCCCTCGCCCCCTGAGGCAGGAGGATTGCTTGAGGCCAGGAGTTAAGACCAGCCTGGGCAACATAGTGAGACCTCCTTCTATTAAAAATGGAGATCAGAGCCGAGGCGTGGTGGCTCACACCTGTAATCCCAGCAATTTGGGAGACCACGGCAGGCTGATCACTTGAGGTCAGGAGTTCAAGACCAGCCTGGCTAACATGGTGAAACCCTGGCTTTACAAAAAATACAAAAATTAGCTTGGCATGATGGCGCATGCCTGTAATCCCAGCTACTAGGGAGGGTGAGGCAAGAGAATCACTTGAATCTGGGAGGCAGAGGTTTCAGTGAGCCGAGATCATACCACTGCACCCCAGCCTGGGCAACAGAGTGAGCCTCCATCTCAATAATAATAATAATCAGAATACAAAGCCAGTAATGGGTTCCTCCACAAAAAATGATACATTTATTGTGAATGTAATAAAAATAAGGTATTCTGCATGATACTAAAATATGTATGCATTAACCTAACAAACAATGCACAGGATCTTTAAGGAGAAAAACCCGAAATTCTAATATATAGATTTTGTTTAAAAAGGCTTGAATACATAAATAGTGAGATAATGTCTAACCTTGAAAGAATGTAAATTTTCCATTACATGATCTAACTATGCATTGCAATTCCAGTAAAAATTCCAGCCCAATTGTTTTGGAACTTGAGAAACTTGATTTGTCAGCATTTATGGAATAATAAAAATCCATGATCTGCTAAGACAATCTTGAAGGAGGATAAAAGGAACTCTTATTCAACAGGCATTAAAACAGATTTCAAAGTCATAGTAATTAAAATACTGTGATATTGGTACAGAAAAAGAAATAGGTAAGGCCAGGTGCGGTGGCTCAAGCCTGTAATCCCAGCACTTTGGGAGGCCGAGGTGGGCGGATCAGGAGGTCAAGAGATCGAGACCATCCTGGCCAACATGCTGAAACCCCGTCTCTACTAAAAATACAACAATTAGCTGGGCATGGTGGCGTGGGCCTGTAGTCCCAGCTACTCGGGAAGCTGAGGCAGGAGAATTGCTTGAACCCGGGAGACAGAGGTTGCAGTGAGCTGAGATCGTGCCACTGCACTCCAGCCTGGTGCCTGGCAACAGAGTGAGACTCTGTCTAAAAAAAAAAAAAAAAAAAGGTAAGTGGAATAGTTTGGAGAGTCCAGCATGAACTCTATAACTTGTTAGTGATAGAGATAAAATCACAAACCATTAGAGACAGGCTTGATTATTTAGCAAATGGCACTAAGAATGTTGACTTTTCTGTAATGGACAAAAAATAAAATTTGATCCCTACCATACACATAAACTCTAAATAGCTTAAACATCTAGTTATTAAAAGTAAAAATATAAAGCTGATAAATTAGCATGTAGGATAATATTTCTGTGTTAGGAAAGGATTTTTCGTGACCTCCAAAGCATAAGCCAAAAGGTGAGAAGTGATGGATTTTGTCTACACCAAAATGAAAAATGTTGTTTTGCTACAGACAAAATGAACCTATGGGTGATAAACTAGAAGATAATCTCCATGTCTTAAATGTTTTGTTTTGTCTTGTTTTTCTTTGAGATGGAGTTTTGCTCTTGTTGCCCAGACTGGAGTGCAGTGGCGCCATCTCAGCTCACTGCACCCTCCACCTCCCTGGTTCAAGCGATTCTCCTGCTTCAGCCTCCTGAGTATCTGGGATTACAGGCATGCGCCACCTGCACCACCAAGCCCGGCTAATTTTGTATTTTTAGTAGAGATGGGGTTTCTCCATGTTGGTCAGGCTGGACTCGAGCTGCTGACCTCAGGTGATCTGCCCACCTCAGCCTCTGACAGTGCTGGGATTACAGGCATGAGTCACCACACCTGGCCATGTCTTAAATGAACAAAAGGCTATAATTAGAATACACAAGGAATGTCTGAAAATCAGCACAAAAGAGAAAGAGATAGGAAACAGAATTTTAAAAATAATGGGCGTCTTGGCGCTCACGCCTGTAGTCCCAGCACCGTGGGAGGCTGAGGTGGGTGGATCATTTACGGTCAGGAGTTCGAGACCAGCCTGGCAAACTTGATGAAACCCTGTTTCTAGAAAAATAAAAAATAATAAAAAAAAAAAGAGCTGGGTGTGGTGGTTTGCACCTGTAATCCCAGCTACTCAGGAGGCTGAGGCACAAGAATCGCTTGAACCCAGGAGGCGAAGGTTGCAGTGAGCTGAGATCGTGCCAATGCACCCCAGCCTGGGTGACATGGTGAGATCCTGTCTCAAAATAATAATAATAGTAATGATAATGGGCAAGATATATATAAGCTGTTCACAGAAAAATCAGAATGGCTGAGGTATGCAAAGAGGCTCATTCTCACTGGTGGTCAGAAGAAGGCAAGGGGAAGGAATAATGAGATGTCACATTGCCTCTTTCCTAGGAATTCCAGCAAAAGTCTCAGGGCTGAGCTTCATTGGTCTGTCTTGGGTCATGTGACTATCCCTGAGCCAGTCCCAGAGGCTAGAGAGATGCAGGGCCCTGATTGGTCAGCCCTAGTCATGACCACCCTAAAGTCAGGGCTGGAGGTAACTCCATCCCAATCACACAGACAGAAGGGGGCTTCTCCAAGGACAAGGGAGGGACTGTTACCAAGAGAAGGGAGATACATGTTGGGAGGGTAAAATCAACAGACTTCCACAACAGTAAGTTTTTCTTAAAGTTTCAGATCCAGGGTTCGCCAATGCTGCCTGCCCTGTGCCGGGCACTGTCCTTTGCTTATCTGGTTCTCATTTTATCCCAAGAGATCATGTTGTTCCAGACAGGGAACTGAGCTTAGAGAGAGGAAGGGCCCTTTCCAAGTCGATGATGGTGAGGCAGGGTCTGCAATTTCTGTCTCGGAGGCAGGCCTGGGGCTGCCCACATGGCCTGACCCCTCTCGTCTGACACCTGCCTCTCACTCCCTCCCCTCTGCCTACAGAGCCGACAGGAGGAGACTGTTCGTGTTTCCAAAAAGAGGGGAGTTGGCAATAGCCATGAGTTGAGTCGACTTGATAAAATATTTCTTGTTTTCTCGAGTTTACATAGACCAAGTTTTCACTGTTGCTATGGGGTGGGTTGGCAGAGAGATGAAAATAAATCTGTGTAATTTATTTTTTCTCTGAGTGGAGTATATTTCTGCTGGCTTCACACACATGCACACACACAGGCGCGCACACACATGCTCACACATCCAGGCTTTCATAAAATACTTAAACCGCTCTAATGCTCTATGTGGAAGGAATAAATATGTACTGTACTTTCAACTTCTGTCCTTTGAAATACCATATGGTCTGCGCTGTGAGCTTAAAATACTCTGGTGAGCGGATGCTTTCATGCAGCAGATAGCCAGGTGGAGCTCTCCCCGCCAATCTCACAAGGTTAATTAATCCTTTAAAATAGAGCGTGGAAGGGTCCCTGCTTCAGGATCCGGCACTGTGCGAATGAGGCGGCCCGGTGGCCCGCACCAGGGTTGAGCAGAGAGTACAAAGGCTGTGGGAAGGTGGGCTGGGCCGGGAGCAGCCCCGCTGCCCGAAGGCGCCTTTGATGAGCGTGCTCAGTCACTCAGACACTCACAGTTTGCATTCTGCATAATCAGGGTAACAGGCTGATGGTTTGCATGAATATCTAAGTTTGTCATTGTGGTTAATTTTTCCTCAAAAAGAGGCCCCCTATCTCTCTGGCCCAATGCATATTTATAAAGGGCAGGGAAGTCAGGCAGAGGACGATGGATGGAGGCTCGGCTCAGCGAGGAGGGCAGGTGGCGGGTCCCTGAAGCCTGGGAGGCCAGGCTCCTGCCAGGGCTGACGGCTCAGAGGAGGGTGCAAAGCTCTGCAGAGTCTGGAGGGAAGGAACTGCAGGGAGAGGGGACAGCCTGGTTTGCCAGGCCCTGTTTGGGCTAGCTTCTTTCCTTCTCCAGGCCTCCAGGTCCCCGGAACTGTCCTCTCCAGATGAGGTTACACAGAGTCAGAGAAGGGAGGGGGAGAAGTTCACATCCATTCAACAACTTTTTTTTTGAGACAGAGTTTTGTTCTTGTCGCATAGGCTAGAGTGCAATAGCCCAATCTCGACTCACTGCAACCTCTACCTCCTGGGTTTAAGCGATTCTCCTGCCTCAGCCTCTCCAGTAGCAGGGATTACAGGCACCCACCACCATGCCTGGCTAATTTTTTGTATTTTTAGTAGAGACGGGGTTTCACTACATTGGCCAGGCTGGCCTCGAACTCCTGACCTCAAGTGATCCACCTGCTTCAGCCTCCCAAAGTGCTGGGATTACAGGCTTGAGCCACTGTGCCTGGCCTGGGCCACCACATCCAGCCAGCCCTGGCTAATGTTTAAATTATTTGTAGAGACAGGGATCTCTCTCTGTTTCTTAGGCTGGTTTTGAACTCCTGTGCTCAAGTGATTTTCCAGCCTCGTCATCCTGAAGTACCAGAATTACAGGTGTAAGCTTCTGCACTCAGCCAGCTATGGTTTTTGTAACCCTGTTTTGGCATGTTTCCTGACTCTACAAAGAATATTTCGGCAACTTCAGAGTGGTCAGGCTCCCCTTTCCCATGGGTGTCAGGAAGTCCGGGTGGGAGTTGGGAGGGGCTGGGAGATCCCAGAGCTCTCCCAGGCCATCTCTCTCAGCAGCCAGTAGGTGGCAGTTCTGAGCCTTCCACCTGGCCACCCTCCCTCCTCCACCCTGGGGTCCTCGTCCCCCAGTCCACATACCACAGGGTCCCAGGTAACTGGAGAGAGCTCCTGGCTTCCAGGCCCTGGGCCATTCTGAGAAGTTGGATGAGGCAGCCTAGTGGCCATCCAGCTGCCCCTTCCCAGGACTGCCTGCCCACCCCTTCCCATCCCTGGCCCCATACTAAAGGCAGGTGGGCTTCCTGGAGGAGCTGACATCTTAAGTGAGACCTGCAGGACAATGAAGGATTTCAGGCAGAGGGAACGGAATATGCCCAAATCCAGAGAACCCAGACTCTGCTTTCAGGAACTGGCAGGAGACTGATGTGGCTGGAATGCTGACTGTTGGGCTGGGGAGGCCAGGTGACGCTTGGCACTGTAGAAGCAGCAGGACCAGGGCACCCTGAGGCTAGACATTATCTAGAGGGCAGTAAGGAACCCTCAGCCCATTCTAACCCATCAGAGTTGGCCTCTGTAAGGATCGCTGGGCTGGAAACTGCCTGGCCTCTCACTGCCCCTCGACCCCTGCCACTCACGCACATGTTCCTCCCACCTTGCTGGCTTGGGAAGAGCTGCAAGTCCTCCGGCCCCAAGGCTCAGTAGACAGCAGACCTACCTCACAGTCCTCAGGAGAGGGTGCCCAGGAACCCCACCCTCTTGAGCTCCCGGGCTTTGGTGGGGAAGGGAGCCTCTGAGGTTCCTGAAGCACTAAACATAGTGGAGCTGAAGGCCACCAGACTTTGCCATTTGCAGGGAGTCCTTCCCCACACAGGGGCGGCATGTTCCCTTGTGGCTGTCAGGGAGCCCCCAACACCCCTGGGAAGATGGCAGGTCAAGGGGAGGAGACGCAGCCTGAAACCAAGGAAGCAGTCTGCAAAGGGCAAATGTGGGGCATGGGGCTGTTTTGGACAGAGGAGGTGGCAGATGTCTGTGTATAGGGTTTTGTTTTTTGTTTTTTTGAGATGGAGCTTTTCACTTCTGTTGCCCAGTCTGGAGTGCAATGGCATGATCTTGGCTCACTGCAACCTCCACCTCCTGGGTTCAAGAGATTCTCCTGCCTCAGCCTCTGGAGTAGCTGGGATTACAGGCATGCACTGCCACACCAGGCTAATTTTGCATTTTTAATAGAGATGGGGTTTCTCCATGTTGATAAGGCTGGTCTAGAATGCCTGACCTCAGGTGGTCCACCCGCCTCAGCCTCCCAAAGTGCTGGGATTACAGGCATGAGGCACTGCTCCTGGCTGTGTGTAGGTTTGAGGTAGATTTTGCTACCCAGGAAATGGGATCTTGCCTCTTCCATCTCCCTGTGACCTGGCCCTGGGACCCAGTAGGAGAGGCTCCCCCAAGTGACATGCAACATTCTTTTTTTTTTTTTTTTTTTTTTT
>NW_016107576.1:5914819-5921212 GCF_001604975.1 Cebus imitator | reverse complement strand
GATACAGTCTCATTCTGTTACCCAGGCTGGAGTGCAGTGGCATGATCTCAGCTCACTGCAGCCTCCACCTCCTGAGTTCAAGCAGTTCTGCTTCAGCCTCCCAAGTAGCTGAGATTACAGATGTGTGCCACCAGGCCTGGCTAATTTTTGTGTTTTTAGTAGAGACGGGGTTTCGCCAAGTTGGCCAGGCTGGTCTCAAACTCCTGACTTCAGATGATCTGCCTGCTTTGGCCTCCCAAAGTGCTAGGATTACAGATATGAGCCACCTTGCCAGGCCAACACAGGATGTTCTGAAACAGCACAGCCCAGTGTCACCTCAATCAGTAATTAATTAATGACACTCCCCGGGTATCTCCTGGAGTCCTTCTTCCTGCAGGGGAGGGGAGGCTGAGGCTGCAGAGGCCCCATTCAGAGGGCTGTTGAATAACTCATGGCTATTAAGAAATAATGTCCACTAAGTCACATGTAATTCTGTATTTAACATTTAAATATTTAATTAATTAAATGGGCCAAATATTTAATTAAGCACCATCAAAGCCACCATGAGCCTCCACTCTGCATAATTCAAAGGCAGGCCAGCTTCCCTCCGAGGCCCCATCCTCCCCCTGAGAATGCTGTCAGTACTCCACGCCTGGTGGGAAGCATTCCCTCTGGTACTCCATTCCTTTTTTTCCGAGACAAAAATCTCGCTACGTTGCCCAGGCTGCTTTCAAACTCCTGCACTCAAGCAATCATCCTGCCTCAGTTCCCCAAAGCACTGGGATTACAGGTGTGACCCACTGTACCCATCCATCTGATACCACATTCTGAGACTCAGGGCATCCCATGTACTAGACAAAGTCGCTTGTTTGTTTTTGTTTTGTATTGTTTGTTTTTGAGACAGGGTCTCCCTCTGCTGCCCAGGCTGGAGTGCAGTGGTGCAATTTCAGCTCACTGCAACCTCTGCTCCCTGGGATAGCTGGGATTACAGGTGTGCGCCACCATGCCCAGCTAATTTTTGAATTTTAGTAGAGACGGGGCTTCACCATGTTGCCCAGGCCGGTCTCCAGCTTCTGGCCTCAAGTGATCTGCCTGCTTTGGCCTCCCAAAGTGCTGGGATTATAGGTGTGAGCCACTGTGCCCCATCACAATTTTTTTGTTTTGTTTTTTGAGGCAGAGTCTTGCTCTGTTACCACGCTGGACTGCAGTGGCATGATCTTTGCTCACTGCAACCTCCACCTGGTTCAAATGATCTTCCTGCCTCAGCCTCCTGAGTAGCTGGGACGACAGGCACGTGCCACCACGCCAGCTAATTTTTTGTATTTTTATTAGAGACGGGGTTTCACCTTGTTGGCCAGGATGGTCTTGATCTCTTGACCTCATGATCCACCCACCTTGGCCTCCCAAAGTGCTGGGATTACAGGTGTGAGCCACCGCGCCCGGCCATGGTTGTTTGATTAGACTCCAGGCTGGCTGTGCTGGAGACAGAGTTCCCCCATGGCCACCCTTTCCTCTTTCTCCTCCCCAAGTAGACACAATTAAGACTGTCTGCTGGGTTCCCCTGGAGGCCATGTGGTACCAGTCTTCCTCTGATGACAGATTCAGAGGAATCACAAGGGTGAACATGTGACCCAGTCTGGACCAATCAGTATTCTTCTCCAGGATTTTTGTAACTGTGAGTTAAAGGGGGTAAGAGTTTTTTAAGCCAGCCTTGCTCTGTCGCCCAGGCTGGAGTGCGGTGACACAATCATGGCTCACTGCAGTGTCAATCTCCGGGGCTTCAATTATCCTCTTGCCCCAGCCTCCTGAGTAGCTGGGACTGGTCAAGTACCATTGTGCCGGCTAATTATTTTTACACAGACGGGGTCTTACTGTGTTGCCCAAGATGGTCCCATGGTATTCTAATCTCTGCATTCAGCTGTTCCTGAAGACAGGCCTACCCTGATCTTCCTGTGGGAGGACAGGTGAGTCAATACCTGACCTGTGTGTTTAAGCCAATGGAAATCAGTTTTCTGTCCCTTGTATACAAAAGTGCCCTGACCAATATGTACTGCACCATTATAACCATGTAGCTTATATGCAAATAAGAGGACTTTTAACTATTTAACTGTAAATAATACCTGTATTAGATTAGATTAGTGCAAAATCTTTTTGCATTTACTTTTAAGCAAAAACCACAATTACTTTTTTTTTGAGACGGAGTTTCGCTCTTGTTACCTAGGCTGGAGTGCAATGGCACGATCTCGGCTCTCCGTGACCTCTACCTCCTGGGTTCAAGCAATTCTCCTGCCTCAGCCTCCCAAGTAGCTGGGATTACAGGCGCGCGCCACCATGCCCAGCTAATTTTTGTATTTTTTAGTAGAGACAGGGTTTCACCATGTTGACCAGGATGGTCTCGATCTCTTGACCTCGTGATCCACCCACCTCAGCCTCCCAAAGTGCTGGGATTATAGACGTGAGCCACCGCGCCCTGCCTTTTTTGTTTTTTTTTTGGAGATGGAGTCTTGCCCTGTCGCCCAGGCTGGAGTGCAGTGGTGCAATCTCAGCTCACTGCAACCTCCACTTCCCGGATTCAAGCGATTCTCCTGCCTCAGCCTCCCGAGTAGCTGAGACTACAGGTGCCCGCCACACGCCCTGCTAATTTTTGTATTTTTAGTGGAGATGGGGTGTCACCGTGGTGGCCAGGCTGCTGTAGAACTCCTGACCTCGTGATCCGCCTGCCTCAGCCTCCCAAAGTGCTGAGATTACAGGTGTGAGCCACCACACCTGGCAGCAAGGTGTGTTTCAGTTTCCTTGAATACATCCTCGGCTCTTCAGAATGAAGAGCCTGGAAGGATGGGTCCCTCTGACACCTGCTACCCTGCTGATGAGGTCAGCGTGCTTCTGGAACTGCTGGATCCAGGGGTTCTGGTGACATCACCATCTCTCTATCCCTCTTCCTCTCCCTACCATGCCTCACCACACCCCATCTATTCCTTGTGTTTGCTTTCTATTACATTGGCTTCATTATCCTGCAAGTGTTCTTCCAGTTATAGCCCCACAGCTCCAGGCTTACCTTGTCCTTGCAAGAAATCCCTGTGGGAAAGGGAAGAATTTTTTCCCATTAGAACCGCAAAGGTGGCCTGGCATCTGTAATCCCAGCACTTTGAGAGGCCGAGGCATGTGGATCGCCTGAGATCAGGAGTTCGAGTCCAGCCTGGCCAACATGGTGAAACCCCGTCTCTACTAAAAATACAAAAATTAGCTGGGCGTGGTAGTGGGTGCCTGTAATCTCAGCTACTTGGGAGGCTGAGGCAGAAGAGGCAGGATAATCACTTGAACCCGGGAGGCGGAGGTTACAGTGAACCAAGATCGCACCATTGCACTTAGCAACAAGAGCAAAACTCTGTCTCCAAAAAGAAAAAGAACTACAAAGTTTCCAGAAAGGGATAGACTTGGGTTATGTGCCCATTCCTGAACAAATCACTGTGGCCACAGGAGGAATACATGGATTGGCTCAGCTGAGCAATGTGTCAGGCAGAGTTGGAAACAGAAGAAAGAGCGCTAAGAGAGGGGTGGTTCCCAGGAGAAGTTCCTGTGGCGCAGTTGACCACAGGAAGAGTGAGGGCAGCCGGCCACTCCTGTGACACCCTGTCTGGGAAGCCTCTCTACCCTGGAGACTTCACTCTGCAGAGGGCGCCCTCTGGGTGCTAGGTGTGGAGATGGGACTGGTGCAGGATGGGAGGAAGCGTGAGGAACGTGTGTGCTCAGTCTAGAGATGCACCCGGGCTATCACTGCTTATCCTTCCCCTGGTGGCAGGGAGTGGGTGAGAGGGTATTTCTATGTAGGCAGTTACATAGTGTGAACCAAAGGGGACAGGGAGAAGGCCCCAAGAACACCCTTACTGTGTACAAGCCAGTCACTCTGAGACTAGGGGCACAATTCCTTACCGAGCTGCCCAGGGAATGCCCTGCATTTTGGACATTACCACCCAAGGCTTCGTGAATCCATTTTCTTGCTGGTGGGAGCATAAATTGTTCCAACCAACCTTCACAGGGAGCAATGTGGAAGCATCAATCACATTTTAAAATGCACAGACTCCCAGCACTTTGGGAGGGTGAGACAGGCGGATCACTTGAGGTTAGGAGTTTGAGACCAGCCTGGCCAACATGGCGAAACCCTGTCTCTACTAAAAATACCAAAATTAGCTAGGCGTGGTGGCACACACCTGTAATCTCGCTACTCTGGAGGCTGAAACAAGAGAATGGCTTGAACCCAGGAGGCGGAGGTTGCAGGGAGCCAAGATGGTACCACTACATTCCAGCCTGGGTAACAGAGTGAGGCTCCATCTCAAAATAATAATAATAATAATAATGATAATTAATAATAATAAAGGCCGGGCACGGAGGCTCACGCCGGTAATCCCAGCACTTTGGGAGGCTGAGGTGGGTGGATCACCTGAGGTCAGGAGTTCAAGACCAGTCTGGCCAACATGGCAAAACACTCTCTCTGCTTAAATATAAAAATCAGCCAGGTGTGGTGGCACACACCTGTAATCCCAGCTACTTGGGAGGCTAAGGCAGGAGAATCGCTTGTACCTTGGAGGCAGAGGTTGTAGTGAGCCAAGACCGCGCCGTTGCACTCCAGTCTGGGTAATAATAGTGAAACTCCATCTCAAAAAACAAAAATCAATTTAAAAAAAGAAGCATCCTGACAATTCTCATGTGGCCCAGACCCTCTGGTCTAGATTTCCAGCCCCTGCGGAATTCCTAGTCTCCTCTTGTCTCCACCCCAGCACGTACCCAAACCTGGGGTTCAGGGGGTGGCCCTTTCTACTTGATTTCCCCGCTAAAGTGCCCCTCCCCTCCTGCTGGGCACTGGTGAGGCTGGCTTGCGGTGGAGGCTGGGGAAGGAGCAGGTCAGCCTCACAACCCCTGTGCAGGAGCCCCTCCCTGTCCTCCCCGTGCCCTGTCCCTCACCCCCTGGGGAAGGGAACTTGGCATTCTGTGAAGCATTGCTGGCCCCAGGAACCCTGGTGGGCTGCATGCCCGCATGGCCTGAGAGGACACCGCCAGCACTTGGCAGAAGAGTCACAGTGGCCAGCCCGCTCACTGCCAGTTCCTGAAGTCAAAACTGCCTGAAACTGCAGTGCTGGTTTGCCACTACCAGGAGGTGCCAGCAGCCTAATTTACACAGATGTCCAGGGTACCCCCAGTCATGCCACAGCAGGGAAAACTGCACCCCATCTTAGAAAACACCTGAGGGAGGAAGGCCGAATTGAAAAACTTCAATTAGCTGGGTGTGGTGGCACATGCCTGTAATCCCAGCTACTTGGAGGCTGAGGCAGGAGAATCGCTTGAACCCGAGAGATGGAGGTTGCAGTGAGCCACGATCCTGCCACTGCGCTCTAGCCTGGGCAACCTAGCGAGACTGTGTCTCAAAAACACAAACAAACAAAAACCTAAACCTGAACAGCAGGCACTGCTGAGGAAGGAAAAGAATTTTCACAAAAACGTAAGACAGGGATGAACCGGTAGTTTCATGGTGGAGGAGGACTGTCAGGAACCCGAAGAATCAAGTGATTTCTCTGTTTAAAAATTGAACCGATAAACTCAGGAAGGGAATGATCCCTGCTGAGAAATGAAAGTTCAAGGGGAAGGAAATCTCACTGCAGTGCAAAACCAGAAAAAGATTTGGAGGACAAACCCTGAAATCTAACATTCAAAAAAGAGAAAGAGAAGGGAAAAAAAAAGATATGAAGGGAAAACAATAATCAAACAACTCATTAAAGAGCATTTTCTTCCTTTCTTTTTTTTTTTCAGAGATGGGGTCTTGCTATGTTGCCTTGAAACTCTTGTGCTCAAGCAATCCTCCTGCCTCAGCTTCCCGAGTCGCTGGTTCTGAAAGCACACACCACTGTGCCCGGCTCCTAATTAAAGAACATTTTCTAAGCTGATGAAAGCCTTGATTAAAAGGGCAGATAAGAGTTCCAGGAGGGATTAATTAAAAAGACATATACTTAAACAGACCCTGGTGTAATTCCTGAATTATGAACTTCCAGACGAAAAGGAGGGTTACTTACAAAGGAAAGAAACATCGTGTTGATATTGGCTTTTTTTTTTGTCTGCCACCCTGGAAGTCAGGAGGTGAATGGAACAGTGATTTCAGAAACAAGGACAGTGACCCAGGAATCTATATCCACAAAAGGTATCATGCACATATCAAGGCAATGGCAAGAGATTTGTATTTTTATATTTTTGAGACAGGGTCTCACTCTGTCACCCAGGCTGGAGTGGCTGGCATGATCACAGCTCACTGCAGCCTTGGCTGGCTGGGCTTCAGCAGTCCTCCCATCTTAGCCTCCCAAGTAGCTGGGACCACAGGTATGTGCCACTGTGCCCTACTAATTATTTTAATTTTTTTTTTTTTTTTTT
>NW_016107576.1:5907155-5914754 GCF_001604975.1 Cebus imitator | reverse complement strand
TTTTTTTTGAGACCGAGTCTTGCTCTGTCACCCAGGCTGGAGTGTAGTGGTGCAATCTCGGCTCACTGCAGCCTCTGCCCCCCAGGTTCCAGTGATTCTCTTGCCTCAGCCTCCTGGGTAGCTGGGATTACAGGTGTACCCCGCACTTTGGCAGGCTGAGGCGGTGGATCACTTGAGGTCAGGAGTTTGAGACCAGCCTGGCCCACATGATGAAACCCCATCTGTACTAAAAATACAAAAATTAACTAGGCATGGCGGCAGATGCCTTTAATCCCAGCTACTTGGGAGGCTGAGGCAGGAGAATCACTTGAACCCGGGAGGCAGAGGTTGCGGTGAGCCGAGATGTTGCTACTGCACTCCAGCCTGGGCGACAGATCCAGACTCCATCTCAAACAAACAAACAAATGTCCACAAATTCTTTGATGATTGTCCCTTCAAGATGTGGACCATGAACCTTAATCTCCCTCCCTAGTAGTGTGGTAGTGTGGGATGCACCTAGTGACCCACTTCTAGCCAAGAGAATCTAAGAGAGTGACAGTATATAACTGAGGTTAAAGCATGAACAGTACCGGGACTTCCTCTCTCTCTCATCACAATCTGAGGGAAGCTGTGTTGGTAACAGCCCCATGGATGCCCTTGGGACAAGTAACGGAAGCCTCCTGCAAAGAGCCACGTGAATGAGCTTCAAAGAGGATCCTGCAGCCTCAGCCCAGCTTCAAAGGACTGTAGCCTTGGCTAATACGGTCATAGCCTTCTGAGAGACCCTGAGCCAGGACCATTTATCAGAGCTGCTCCTGGACCTGACCCACAGAAACTGTGAGATAACAAACATCTCTTGTTGTAAAGTGCTAAGTTTTGGTGTAATTTGTTACCCTGCCATAGATAAGTAATACAATCTGTAAATAAATACAGCTTTCTATGTTAGCGATGGAAAGGTACCCATTAATGGAAATGAAAAGTATTGTGGAATTTCTGAATTAATACGGGTAAAGAATGATGAGAAACCTGAGCTAACCATAAAGGAAAAGTAAATGGGAAAGGGAAAATAACAATAATTTACTAAGCATAAACCAGAAAAACATAATAAAATCAGTAAACATACATTAAGATGGAAGAGGTTAAACCCAATATGTATCATCTATCATTATAAATTATGAATTTTCCTATCAAACTGGAAAAAAGAACATCCAAGTAGATGCTGTCTATATGAGACACATCTAAAATAAAGACACAATGAAAGGTTAAAAATTAATTATTGAGCCAGCAGATAACAGGAAAATGCAGACCAAAAAAGGAGCATAGTGGCAGTATGAACATGAGTCAATCTGGAACCCAAGGGGCAGAGCCCTGAGCAGAGAGGGAGATTATGAAACATGGAAGTGCAATTCACAGAGAAACAAAAGTCTTCATAAACATGTATGCACCAAATAATGTGGTAACCAAACACATAAAGCAAAACTTCCAGGAATACCCAGAGAATATGATAAAAATATAACTGTAATAGAAGGTATTTTAAACAAAGGATCAATTATCTGAATATCTATTATTCAAGTACCTGTAACTATGAGACTGCTTAGAAAAACAAAAGTATTCCTGGAACAATAACAGCAGCAACAATAATGATAAAAAAATAACAAACATTGAGCTCTTATGATGTGCCAGCCAAGGTTCTAAGTACTTTACATGTATTAACCGTTTTGGTCCTTACCACAAATGACATGTCATGATTTATTACTGTCTGTCAAGATACTATAATAATTTCTCCCATCCTTGCATATGCAAACTTTTGCAATATGACTTATCGATTCCTCTTTTAAGAGGTAGAATCTATTTAAAAAAATTTTTTTTTGAAATGGAGTCTCACTCTGTTGCCCAGGCTGGAGTGCAGTGGTGCCGTCTCAGCTCACTGCAACCTCTGCTTCCCAGGTTCACATGATTCTCCTGCCTCAGCCTCCCAAGTAGCTGGAACTACAGGAACATACCACCACACCTGGCTAATTTTTTTCTCTTTGTGTATTTTGAGTAGAGATGGGGTTTTGCTGTGTTGGCCAACCTGGTCTCCAACTCCTGACCTCAGGTGATTCACCCGCCTCTGCCTCCAAAAGTACTGGAATTACAGGCTTAAGCCACTGCATCTGCCTGTTTTTATTTTTTTCGAAATGGGGTTTCATTCTGTCACCCAGATTGAAGTGCAGTGACTCAAGCTCAGCTCATTGCAACCTCCTCCTCCTAGGCTCAAGTGGTCCTCCCTTTTCAGCCTCTCTAGTAGCTGGGACTACAGATGCAAGCCACCAAGCCTGGCTAATTTTTTGTGTTTTTGGAAGAAACAGGGTTTCGCCCTGTTCCCCAAGCTGGTCTCAAACTCCTGAACTCAGGCAATCCAGCCTCCTCAGCCTCCCAAGGAGAATCTATTTTTTCATCCATGAATCTGGTCTGACTTTGCAACTTGCTTTGACAATGGGATGCTGTGGAAATTACTTTTTTTTTTACTTTCAAGTTAGGCCTCAAGAGACTGCACAGCTTCCACTCTTGGTCTCTTGGAACACTTCCACCATCGTGTGAAGAAGTCGTGGCTGGCCAGCTGAAGACCTGTGGCCAAACACCCATCACCAGACACATGGGTGAGGCATCTTAGAACATCTAGCCCCAGGTGAGTTGCTGGATAACTATCGCTGTGTTAGTAACCCACGGCAAGACCAGCAGAAGAGCCATGCAGCTGAGCGCACACCAAACTGCCAACCAGTTTGTGAGAAAACAAAATGTTTCTTTCTTTCTTCTTTTTTTTTTTTTTTTTTTTTTTAACTGGAGTCTTGATCTGTTGGAGTATGGTGGCATGAACTCGGCTCACTGCAACCTCTGCCTCCTGGATTCAAGCGTTTCTCCTGCCTCAGCCTCCTGAGTAGCTGGGGTTACAGGTGTGTATCACCACGCCTGGCTAATTTTTGTATTTTTAGTAGAGATGGGGTTTCACCACCTTGGTCAAGCTGGTCTCGAACTTCTGACCTTGTGATCCACCAACCTCGACCTTCCAAAGTGCTGGGATTACAGGTGTGAGCCACTGCACCCGGCCCCACAAAATGGTTTTTGTTTTTAATTTTTGAACTGGTTTCTTTTGCAGAACTAGACAACTAAGAAGCTATTCCCATTTTGCAAATGAGGAAATAGAGGCACAGAAAGGTTGAGTAATTTGCCCAAATTTTCACAGCTGTGATTATGATTTGCAGTTAATCCAGTTACTAACAAATTGAGCTTTTATAAAATTATTTTCCACCTAAACATTTCTTCCAATTCACTGTTAGCATTTATCCTGGACAAATGCATCAACATTTTTGATGGTCACCCTCTCAATGATCATAGAAATAGCCCATAATACAATATAATCAAGTCAATTACAAAACTACACATTTTGAAAAAAGAAGTAGGATTTTATGAAAGAGTAATATTGGGCGAGGTGCTGGTGGCGCACACCTATAATTCCAACACTTTGAAAGGCCAAGGTGGGAGGATCTCTTAAGGCTAGAAGTTCGAGACCAGCCTGGGCAACATAGAGATACCTTGTCTTAGTACATAAATGAAAATAAATGGTTGGATTATGTGACAGAAGTTGTCAACTGTTACCCAAAATTCATTCTTTTTTCACTGACATGAACCCAATTTTGCCTATAGTGTTAATGTATTCAGTTAAAAATTCTTGGCCGCAACGGTGGCTCACGCCTGTAATCCCAGCACTTTGGGAGGCTGAGGCAGGTGGATCACCTGAGGTCAGGAGTTCAAGACCAGCCTGACTAACATGGTGAAACCTCTACTAAAAATACAAAATGAGCTGGGTGTGGTGGCGCATGCCTGTAATCCCAGCTACTTGGGAGGCTGAGGCAGGAGAATCACTTGAACCTGGGAGGCGGAGGTTGTGGTGAGCCGAGATTGTGCCATTGCACTCCAGCCTGGGAAACAAGAGGGAAACCTCATCTCAAAAAAAAAAAAAAAAATCTTACCTCCCAGATTCCTCTGCAGCTAGGGCTAGATAAGTGATGGTGTTTTGGAAGTGATGGTGTTTCGGCCAACGCAATGTGAAAAATTCTACTTGTGGGGCTTCTGTGAAAGTTGTTGCTTTCCCAGTAAACAAGGGGCAGACTAAGTTGGCTCAAACCTTTTTGTCTTGAGCCATGCCCCCTATGAATTGGAATGTGGATGAGATGCCTGGATGTGTAGCCACTACCTTGAAAAAGCAAAGAGGAAACCTTCAGGAGGGCGAAGCAGGGGCCAGAGGAGCCACATCTGTGATGCTTTACGTGAGCAATGGCACCAGCCCATCTGTTTGCCCTTGGATTTTTTGTCATACAAGAAAAATAAGTTCCTAGCTTGTTAAAGTCGCTAAATTGGGTTTCTGTCAAATGCAATCCTGACTGATACAAATAGCAAAGGATTAAGAGAGGCCCTTAGTACGATAGCTGAAGCCATCAATTACCTTTTGCAAAACATAATGGTATTGCAGAAGTCAAATGTGAAGTGAAGGGTGTCTTGTCATGCTATCACACAATTTTATTAGAAAAATTATACTTTCAAAAAGTCAAGATTAGGTTTATTATTTTTAAGCAAACTTTTTATTCAAATACAACATACCTATGGGAAAGTACACTGGATTTATATTTGTTTGTTTTAAAAATGACATTGTTGCAATTGTAACCTAAATTTCAGTAGATATTGGATAAAGTAAATGTCTTTTTGTACTACTTGGTTTCATGTCTTGGCATAATATTATGCATGAAATTTTTCCCTCCCCCAAGTGGATTCACGCTAAAACATTTTTTCTTTTTCCTCTAATACAATTGATTTTGGATAATGATGATGACTTGTAAATCTTTTAGAAAGTGGTAGATTTCTGTAGATTAAGATGTAGGAGGCTGGGCGCGGTGGCTCACAACTGTAATCCCAGCACTTTGGGAGGCCAAAGCAGGAGGATGTCTTGAGGCCAGAGGTTCAGGACCAGCCTGGACAACATAGTGAGACCTCATCTCCACAAAATTTTTTTTAAATGGCTGGGTGTGGTGGCTTATGCCTGTAATCCCAGCACTTTGGGAGGCTGAGGTGGGAGGATAACTTGAGGTTAGGAGTTCGACACCCCATCTCAAATAAAAAGACAAAAAAATTAGTGGGGTGGTGGCAGACGCCTGCAATCTGAGCTACTAGGGAGGCTGAGATGGAAGAATCGCTTGAATCTGGGAGGCAGGGGTTGCAGTGAGCAGAGATCCCACCACTGCACTCCAGCCTGGGTGACAGAGAGAGACTCTGTCTCAAAAATATGTATATATTTTCCATAGAGATGGGGTCTTTCTATGTTGTCCACGCTGGTCTTTTTCGAGATACTCCATCTCAAAAAAAAAAAGATTCTACCTGTTATCTTCTCTGATCATATCCCAGCAAAAACAGAAAGCAACGATTTAAAAAAAACCTCCGGTCCCTGGCCCCCCACTGCCCCTGCCTGCTCCCCTCAAGAATCATTGAGGAAAACAAACCTATGATACTTACTTGGGAATTCAACCATTTCTTAACATGTGGATTGGAAAAGGAATTAAAGAACTTTTGTTTGTTTTGTTTTCTGTTTGTTTGAGAGGAAGTCTCGCTCTGTCGCCAGGCTGGAGTGCAATGTCACAGGCTCGGCTCACTGCAACCTCCGCCTCCCAGGGTCAAGCAATTCTCCTGCCTCAGCCTCTCGAGTAGCTGTGATTACAGGCACGCGCCACCATGCCTGGCTAATTTTTTGTATTTTTAGTAGAGACAGAGTTTCACCATGTTGGCCAGGATGGTCTCGATTTTCAGACCTTGTGATCTGCCCATGTCGGCCTCCCAAAGTGCTGGGATTACAGGCATGAGCCACCGTGCCCGTGCCCGGCCTTTTTTTTTTTTTTTTTTTTTCTTTTTTGAGATGGAGTCTCGCTGTGTCACTCAGGCTAGAGTGTAGTGGCACAATCTTGGCTCACTGCAACCTCCTCCTCCCAGGGTCAAGCAATTCTCCTGCCTCAGCCTCCCAGGTAGCTGGGATTATAGGCACCTGCCACCACACCCGGCTAATTTTTGTATTTCAGTAGAGACGGGGTTTCACTATGTTGGCCAGGCTGGTCTCAAACTCCTGACCTCAGGCGATCTGCCCACCTCAGCCTCCCAAAGTGCTGGGATTACAGGCGTGAGCCACCATGCCTGGCCATTTTGTTTTGTTTTGAGTTGAGATAGAGTCTCGCTCTGTTGCCCAGGCTGGAGTGCAATGGTGTGATCTCGGCTCACTGAAACCTCCGCCTCCCGGGTTCAAGCGATTCTACTGCTTCAGCCTCTCGAGTGGCTGGGATTACAGGTGCACACCATCACACACAGCTAATTTTTGTATTATTGGTAGAGACTGGGTTTCACTGTGTTGGCCAGGCTAGTCTGGAACTCCTGACCTCAAGTGATCTTCCCACCTAGGCCTCCCCAAGTGCTGGAATTACAGGTGTGAGCCACTGTGCTTGGCCTCACAGACATTTTAAATTATAATAAAAATTACAGTTACTTTGCACAACATGTAACGATTTGTCCTCCCGCTGGCAATGACCAGGATAGGTGCCTGCGTCCCCACAACCTCATCTGCCTTAGATGCTAGCGCTCTTTTGAATTGTTGTCATTGTCACGGGTGCTGTTCTGGCAGGAGTGTTTCTGACACTTCGAGAGTCTGAGCGTCTTTGCCCATGCTTGTAGGATGCCTGGAGCGCCTCTTCTGCGAATTGCCTGGTCCTATCTTGGCCCAGTTTTCCATGGAGTTGTTTGCCTTTTTGTTATCTGCTTGTAGAAGACCTCTGTTTATTAAGGTCAAGGAGGCCCAGGAAGTGGAGCCAGCCTTGTGAGCCGGGACAGATCACAGAGGGCTGAGCTGCTGGGTTCTTTCTGGGGCAAGGGGCAGATCAGAGGGCCTGATAGAGAGCCTCCACCCCCCGCCCCAACTACCCGCTCACAGTGTGTTCAACACTTACAGACCAGAGAGCAGGAACGTGCAGGGCTCAGGTCAGCATTAGGGTCAGGTTCTTACAAAGTAAAGTACAAACAAAGTGAGAAAATATAAGATAAAATAAAGGCAGTGCGGTCGTGGGCCTGAAGACCCTGAGAAAAGGCTAGTGGGTCCCAGTCCACACCCTGCCCCTTATTTTCTTCCTTTTAAATGTCTGCAGCAACTCTGTGAATGCACATTAATATTCCCATTTAATGAAGGATCCGGCCGGGCATGGGGGCTCACGCCTGTAATCCCAGCACTTTGGGAGGCCGGGGCACACACACTGCTTGAGGCCAGGAGTTTGGGACCGGCTGGCCAACATGGCAAAACCCCGTCTCTGCTAAAAATAGAAATATTAGGATTGAACCGGGAGGCGGAGGTTGCAGTGGGCCGAGATTGCACCAGTACACTGTAGCCTGGGGGACACAGCGAGACTCCATCTCAAAAAAAAAAAAAACCACCAAAAAACCAAAAACCAAAAAACAAGGCGTGATCTAGATTTTAGCCAGGTGTGGTGGTGGGTGCCTGTAATCCCAGCTACTTAGAAGGCCAAGGAATGAGAATCGCTTGAACCTGGGAGGCGG
>NW_016107576.1:5900047-5905955 GCF_001604975.1 Cebus imitator | reverse complement strand
AAAAAAAAAAAAAAAACAAAAAAAAACCCAGTTTAATGAAAAATCTGGGGAGACCCGGAGAGGCGAAGTGACCCAGTCCAGAGAGGAATGACAACCAGAAATGGAACTTAAGGTTAGACTCCACGTCCTAAAACTCTTTTAATTTTTTATTGTTTCCCTTCCTTTCATTGTATTTTGTTTTATTTCATTGTTTTTATTCTAAGGGCTCGTGAATAAATGCGTGGAACTGCAATGTGCATACAGTAGGCGCCCAATCGTAGGCCGTGCTGCCCCTGCTCCCGGCCCGCGGGTGGCCTCGCTGATGGGCCTGAGACTGGCAGTGCCGCCCTCCCGCCCGCGAGCAGCCTGGCTCCAGGCCGAGGGGCAGCGGAGAGTGGCCGGGCTGAGCACAGGGGGGCACGGCCAGGTGGGCCTTCCATGGCGCGGCCCGACGGAGTCGTTCTTTTTCGTGGGCCGTACAGCATCTACCGCGAGGCACTTTATTTTTAGCTGCTTGAAGGCTGCAATGGAGATGCCTCCCCTGTTTTCCCAGCGTTCGCCCCACCTCCTCCTTGACGCCCAGGTGCCCGCAGCTGCTCCCGGCTGCTGTGTCCCGGTCTGTGGAGGGCAGGGTCCCGCTAAAGGTCCCCGGGCACCCCCAACTCTCGGCCTCCGTCCCCTGGCAGAGAAGATTCCAGATCCCAGGTCATGGCTCCCCACCCCCACTCGAACCTCCATCCCGTTTTGCGCCCGTCCTGAATTGCTCTTTAAAATATAATAGTAATAATAATTTCCACGTGGATTTTGGATTCGGGAGTATACGTGCAGGTTGGTTACATGGGTGTACTGTGAGGTTTGGAGTACCAATGGTCCCGTCACCCAGGTAGTGAGCATGGATTCCAGTCGGTGGTCTTTCGGCCTTTGCTTCGCCCAGCCCGCGTGGTAGCCCCCAGAGTCCGCTGGTCCATCTTTGTGCTCCTATGCAACGCATTGCCCTCGACGGGCCAGGCGATCTCCCCGAGGTGGGAGCCTGGCCACCCTCCTCCATCCTCGACACCCTAGCCCAAGCCAGCTCAGAGGCGCCCTGACTTGCCCACGGGGCCTGTATCCATGCTCGCCCAAGCCCCTCGCTTCCAGGCTCTGCGCGCCGTCGGGCGTGGTGGGGCTCCGGGAGCCCAGCGCGGGCCCTGCGGCGGGGACACCCGGCAGGGTAGCGCTCTGCCCTCTGCAGCCCATCCGGGCCGGCATCCTCGGGGGTCGTGTGGGTGACAGCCCCTCCCCTAGAGGGACTGAGCTGGGCTGACCCGAGGGGTCTCAGTGGCGTCCCCAGCTGCAGTCCCCGCCCGCTCCGCGCCCCTCCCGCGGGGGTCGGTGGCTGGGGGACCCGGCTCATCCGCGCCAATCAGCGCGTCCGAAGCGGCGCGAGGTGGCGGCCCGAGGGCGGGCTAGGTGCTGCTCGGCAGGCTCCTGGAGGCCTGGACGGCGCAGGTTGGGGGAGCGGCGGGAGAAGGCGACCCTGCGCCCGGAGCCGCGCAGCGTGTGGGCTCCCCCCGTCCGGCCGCGACCCGGCCCCGCGCCCTCCGGGCCGCGCGATCGCAAAGCGTCTGCTGCCATCTGGTGGCGGCGCCCGGGCAGCTGCGACGCGGGGAGGCAGGGCCGGGCAGGTGCTCAGACCCCACCCAGAGTCCGCGCCCCCGAGAAGCCCCCCACGGCCTCTGACACTGCTCGGCGTCCCCCCTCCGCCCCGCGTCCCCAGGGAGCCAGCGCTCGGTGGCCGGCGCCACGCCCTGGGGGTGACGTGCGTCCCTCTCTGACCCGGTTTTCTCACCTGCAAAGTGGGGTTCATAGAAGAGCGTGCCTTGTGGAGCCTTCGAAAGGCTCCCACGTTCCCTTAGCTCAAAAAGCAGGCCTTGCCGGTAAGGTGCGAGGCTGCGGTTTGGGGGCAGCCGTGAGTCTTTGCATGCCGGCAGAGAATTAACCTCGGAGCAGGCTGGGGGTGAGGCGGGTGCTGGCGGGGGTGCGGACAGAGGGAGGCGGGCCAGGCTCCCACCAGGAGCACCTTAGATCGCCTTCACCGTCAAGAGCAAGGCATGATCCCTGCAGAACGGGCTGTAGGCTCCGAGGGGGTGGATGGGGAGGGAGAGTGGAAGGGAGCAATTACCTGGGAGCCCGGAATCCTCTGAGCCCGGCGACTGGGGCCTGAGCGAGGCAGGTAGAGCCCCAGGCCCAGGCAAGAGGGAGTAGAGTATTAGCTGCTGTTGTGGTAAACCCCATGGGGTCGTCTGCAAACCACTTCCCAGACTCCCTCCTTCAAGCCCTGGCTCGGCTCTGATATCACTCGTGTTGGCCACACGGCCCATTTTCTGCTTCCCCCACTATAAACTGGGGATGCCAATGGCAGGCCCCACTCCTGGATGAGGTACCTGGTGTACAGATGGCTCGGCCACCCTGCTGACCACGCCCCCTGGAATCATAGTTCCCCGGAGTTTTCCCTCTAAGCTCCCAGCGGTTAGTTAATTCCCACAGCTGCCTCCAAACCTGGAGGTCCCCCATTGCTCCTGCCAGGCCTGTTTCCTGAGCCAAGGGAAGGTGGGTGGCTTTTCTGGGGACCCCCTCTCTGTTGTCACAGCCTAGAGGGTCCAAACCACAGATCATGTTTTCTTTCCAAAAACGGAGCCCCACTGAGGCAGAAACCTCATCATTTTAATAAGATGATGATATTGAAGGAAAATAAATACTTCTTTATCAAAGAAAAAGCGATTTGGATCCGCTCACATACCAAGCAGTATTCTGGCGACCCAGGCCCAGTGCATGGCTGTGTGCGATTCCAGCAGACAGACAGCTTTCATTACTTAGTGTACCACAGAGGTGGCCTGCAGCACCGGGTGTGATAGTCAGGTACACACCAGTAAGGGGGACGTCTCGGCAGCTGTCGGCACTCCGCCTGTGAAAACGCTGGCTCCAATTCCAAGGTATCAAATATTTGCCTAGCTGTTCAACATTTCTTGAAATAATATACTCACAACTAATTCATATCTGGACTCGACATCTTCATCTCTCCCAGGCCTCCCTCCTGGATTAGCATGTCTTGTCTATTCCGGGAGAAAGTTGTCCTACATTCTAAAAATAGGGCTCGGAGCATGCACAGTCAGGGGAGGCTTTATTTGTTTATCTTAAGGGTTGTCCCCTGAAGACAGCTGCAGCTGAGCCTGGGACTCACTCATCAGCCATTCTCCGCCCAGAGCTCACGCCTGTAACCCCAGCACTTTGGGAGACAAAGGCAGGTGGATCACCTGATGTCAGGAGTTCAAGACCAGCCTGGGCAACATGGTGAAACCCCCTCTCTACTAAAAATACAAAAATTAGCTGGGCGTGGTAGTGGGCACCTGTAACCCCAGCTACTCGGGAGGCTGAGGCAGGAGAATTGCTTGAACCCAGGAGACGGGGGTTGCAGTGAGCCAAGAGTGTGCCACTGTACTCTAGCCTGGGTGACAGAGTGAGACTCTGTCTCAAAAAACAACAACAAAAACTCAACAAAAAAACAGCCATTCGTGGGCGCTCAGCAGAGGCTGGGGCCTTCTGAGAAGTCTGGACTGGCTGCTGCCTTCTGAAAGAGGCCGCGCTTCGCTCCAAGGGACAGCCCATGACCTCTGACGCTAGGACAGCTCTTGAATCGGAGACACGGGCCTCTCTCCTTCATGCATGGATTCTTCTCCTCCTGGAGGTTAAAAGCCCTGGATGCCCCTGTTTCATCTAGGACCCAGTGGAGAGCGGGCGGCTTGCTCCTTCTGGCCATCCAGGCAGAGTTTAATGAATAACTGTTTGCACAGGGGACCCCAGGAGGAGAAGTGGTACCCTGGGTGTAGCAGCAGTGAGCTGTTCCCATGCCTGGGGCCTCGGGGCTGCGGGAGGAGGCGTTCCCTAATGCAGGCCAAAGTGGCCATGTAGGGAGCCCTCCCCGATAGCAGTGGTGACTGAAGAAGGAAGAGGAGCCCAGGGAACCCCCAGCTATTCTCCTCTGCCCCAATCTCCTGCTAGGGCCTCCCAGGTCCAACTGCTCAGAAGGCAGAGTGAAGCATCCGCAGATGGAGTCTGTGCAGGGGTACACAGAGCCGGTGGAGGAGGGCACAGGCAGTGTGCAGGGCAGAGGGGAGACTGCCGGCCCCTCTCTCTTTCTTGGACCCGCTCCCCCTCTCCAGCCTCCTTCGGTGTCTCCTGTGCTAAATACCAGATCTCTTCCTTTCTCATGTTTCACCATCTCTGCCTCTCACTGACTATCCTCTCTGTTTTCCTCTTGATATATCCTCCCCACTTCTTGGCGGCAGAAGAAGCGAGGTGAGTGCCATTCACCTCTCCCAAGTGATCCAGTGGCAGTGGAGCCCCAAGCATTCTACGCCGTGCCGGAGGAAGGAGAGCAGCTGAGCCCTGGGGACCTGGGGATGGGCTTCATGTGATTCTTGGCTCTTCCATCTCTGAATTGTTCTAAATGAAGCCAGTCAGGATTACGTTCATTTCATTACTTCAAGGACTTCCTACTCCGAGTCTTTTCATCCTTCTCCTGACTTGGCCTGGAATCAGGGAGAGGTTAGTCCCCTCCTCTCTGCAGCCCCTCTGGCCGGCATCAAGCCCTCATTGAGAGCTCCTTCTGTGCACCCAGCCTCAGAAATGATTTGGGGTGCCTGTGCTGGGAGAACACAGTCCACACACGGGTGGGGACCCATGACCCATTCATTCAGTCATTGGACAGAATACATCCACGGCCTCCCTGTTCGGGCTCTGGGCTAGACTGTTTTTTTGTTTGTTTGTTTTTGTTTTGAGATGGAGTCTTGCTCTGCCACCCAGGCTTGAGTGCAGGGATGCAATCTCACTGCAGCCTCCGCCTCCCGGGTTCAAGCAATTCTCATGCCTCAGCCTCTCAAGTAGCTGCAATTACAGTTTGCGCCACCATGCCCGGCTAATTGTCATATTTTTAGTCAAGACGGGGTTTTCCCATGTTGGCCACGCTAGTCTTGAACTTCTGGCTTCAAACGATCCATTGGCCTCAGCCTCCCAAAGTGCTGTGATTCTAGGAGTGAGCCACTGTGCCCAGCCAATCTCTGGCCTTGGCAGAGCAGATAGGGAGGTTGGGTAGCACAGCAGATCAGCAGTTAACCCCATCCAAGCCTCTTTCTCCTCTTCTAGTAAACGGGGGTGAGAATTGCTACCTGCAGGTTTGTGTGAGGATAACATGAGCTCACAAAGGGTTGCGTTATTATTAAATGGCAGGGACGTCTGCTCTGCCCTCAAAGGCTCCAAATACACATAAAAGGTGTAACCTCAGATGCGGGTGAGGAGGTACCACCATGAGGGTGGAGGATACAGACTTGAAACACCAGGAGGAAGTTGGCACCCCGGCTGGAACAGATGGACTTGAGCCTCCAGCTTCCACTTGGGTTTTAAATTGAATGAAATAATCCCCAGAATGAATATCCCCTCAATGAAGCACGTCCACCGCGAGGAAATCCTAGTAACCGATCTCACCATGGCACAAAGAAAATCCTGCTCTCGTAGTCTTGGATGATATATACACCCAGCTAATGCAAAATAAATTTTCATGTTATTTTTGCTTATTTTTAAGTCCACTGGGTGCATCGTAGCTGATCGCCGTTCTGACATTTTTCTTCCCTCATTAAGAAAGATGCCCCCGGTGAGTTACCTGTGCTGGGCTCAGAGCAGAAAATAAATATCGCTGGCATCCACTTTCCTATGCTCTCTGGGTGTAATTAAGAAAGAGGCACCTGCAGGAGAGAGAAAGCGCAGGGTAGAAAATGGCCCAGTGGTTACTGCTCATGAGAACTCCCCAGTCTCTACAACCATCCAAACGTCACTCCTTCCATGACGCTCTTCTTTTTCTTTCTTTCTTTCTTTCTTTCTTTTTTTTTTTTTTTTT
>NW_016107576.1:5894671-5899601 GCF_001604975.1 Cebus imitator | reverse complement strand
TAATTTTTTGTAGAGATACCATCTCACTGTTGCCTAGGCTAGTCTCGAACTCCTAGGCTAAAGTGATCCTCCCGCCTCAGCCTCCCAAAGTGCTGGGAAGGAGGCTCTATGCCAGGCCCATTAAGTTCTTCTGGATCCATTGGGGCCCCCCTCCTTCTCTGAGCCCTAACACTTCCCTTTGGGAACTTTTCCTTTCCATTGCCGTTTAGTTTTCCCCCTTCACACGCCTGTCATCCCAGCCGTAGTGGGCAGTCTTGTTGGTTTTGTTCAAGGCACCCTGCTTTTCTCTGGGGGACCCACCCATGACTCACAGTCCATGTGATTTAGGTAGAGCTCCAGTAGGGAGTGGGTACTACCCAGGACTGGCCAGCCAATGAGAGCACATAAGTCCACCCCAGAAGTCCTCCAGAAGTCTGCCCAACATGGGGGAGCCTGGGGTGCAGCTGCAGGACACTGTGATTGATTAAGGGGTTGGCAGTGAGCTAAGCTGAACCAATCAGAATGAATCCCAAGATATGGCGGGGTACTGCTTAACAAGCCCCTTTCCTTGAGCTGAGGCTGGGTCTGAAACTGGGGTCACCTTTGGCGCCACTGTGCAGAGCCTGCCTGAGAAAGAATCCCACTCCAAGGACAGTTGGGCCCCTCATGACAATCTGGGTCCTGATGCCACTGTTTGAGCCTCCTGGGTGCAGGGCTGCTGGGGTCTCCCAGAAGGAGATTGCTCTTCTCCTCTCCCAGAGGTGTCCCTGGGAAAGCTTCGGACCCTGCCATCTTGCCCATCCCCACCATGCCCACCACCGCTCTGGCTGAGGCAGCTCTCCACTGAATCTTGCTTCGGGCTCAGTCTCCCAGAGAGGCAGAGTTGGGCACCGTGGGCATAGGAGCCTTGCAGCCTGCCTGGCTCTCAGTTCTCAGGGGCTGGCCAGGGTCACAGTTACCGTAGCCCAGGGGGATTCTGCGAGAGACAGATGGGCTACTTTGGCTCATTCGTCATTTTTAATGCCCTAATGTCCTGTTTTACATGCAGAAATGGCCCCTAAATGGCACAGGAGGCTTCGGGGAGCTGAACTTGTACTTCCTGCTGGGACCTGCACTTACCTTTTGGTTCAGGAGCTGGCTGGCCGATTGTCCCAGGACCTCATTGGTCACCGTCAGACAGAGCTTTGATCCTTCCACTTTCTAAAGGGTTTTGATTATCGAATGCCAGGCTCTCTTTCAGTCAGATTTTCCTTGGTCCCACTTTGTTTCATTTTGCTTTACAATAAATACATACATAAATAAATTGGCTGGGCATGGTGGCTCACACCTGTAATCCCAGCACTTTGAGAGACTGAGATGAGCAGATCACCTGTGGTCAGGAGTTTGAGACCAGCCTGGCCAACATGGTGAAACCCTGTCTCTACTAAAAAATACACAAAAAAATTAGATGGGTGTGGTGGCGGGCGCCCATAATCCCAGCTACTCAGGAGGCTGAGGCAGGAAAGTCACCTGAACCCGGGAGGTGGAGGTAGCAATGAGCCGAGATTGCGCCAATGCACTCCAACCTGGGCAACAGGGCGAGACTCCATCTCAAAAAAAATGATTAAAAAAATTATTTTCTGGGCTGAGAACGGTGGCTCATGCCTGTAATCCCAGCTCTTTGGACGGCCAAGGCAAGTGGATTGTCTGAGGTCAGGAGTTCAAGACTACTCTGGCCAACACTGTGAAACTTTCTCTCTCCTGAAAATACAAAAATATTAGCCAGGTTTGGTGGTACACTCCTGTAGTCCCAGCTACTCGGGAGGCTGAGGCATGAGAATCACTTGAATCTGGGAGGTGGAGGTTGCAGTAAGCCGAGATCACGCCACTGCACTCCAGCCTGGGCGACAGAGCAAGACTCTGTCTCAAAAATATATATATATTTTCCATAGAGATGGGGTCTTTCTATGTTGTCCAGGCTGGTCTTGAACTCCTGGGCTCAAGCAAACCTCCCACCTTGGCCTCCCAAAGCACTGAGATGACAGGCATGCGCCCTGTGCTCAGCCTGTTTGCTCCACTTTGGACCCTATTTGCTCCTCTCTTGTCCCCTTTCCTTCTGTTACCTACAAACGTGTTTATCAAACTTCGAGCCTCTAAGAGGCCCTGGGCGTGCACACCCTGAGCAGAGGCCTTCCTGCTGCCCCAGTCCTCTGCTGCTTTAGTTTCTGCCATTCCTCTCTCCTGGGGTATCCTGTTCCTTCCCTGCGTAGCCCTTATCGCAGTCTGCCACTGCTGAGCATTTTATTGTGGTTGCTTATTGGGTTCACTGCTGTTACCCTGTCAGCTCTCAGAAGACAGAAGCTGACTTCTTTTTCCCCTTAAGTACGCTTGCACCCAGCTCAGAGACCGGCCCATGGAGGGCCCTCGAGAAACATGATGGAGCGTGATGGAGTGGGCGGGTGTGAGTGTGCCACACGCTGGCTGTGGTGCTGGAGGGGAACCAAGCAGAACCTGCCCCAGTGCTGCTCCCAGGAGGCTCAGCCCCTAGAGGGGCAGTAGTGGGAGGTGGGTGGGTGGGGTGCGCTGAACTGTCCTAAGTGCAAGGGCAGATCAGTTAGAGCTGGAGCTGGCAGGGGGAGGTGGGAAGCCTGCCCAGCATGGGGGAGCCTGGGCTAGACTCTTTTTTTTTTTTTTTTTTTTTGGGGCAAGGTTCCCACACTGTCACCCAGGCTGGAGTGCAGTGGCACGATCTCAGCTCACTGCAGCCTTGACCTCCCAAGCTCAAGTGATCCACCTCAGCCTCCCAAGTACCTGGGAATACAAGTGCATGCCACCACGCTCAGCTAATTTTTGTTGTTGTTTTATGTAGTGACAGGGTCTCACTATACTACACATGCTGATCTCATGCTCCTGGGCTCATCAAGGAATCCTCCTGCCTTGACCTCCCAAAGTGCTGAGATTACAGGCGTGAGCCACCTTGCCCCGCCTTGAGTGGACTCTTGTGACTGAAACGCAGAGCTTTAAGAGACACGCAGAAATGAGAGAAAGGGAGTGTCCATCCAGTGCTTGAGCGTATTCATCTCCTGCGTTTCTTTCCAGTCCTGACTTCCCGTGGAGGAATTCAGCCCCCGGGACAGGAATGGGCTGTAGTTTCTCACCTGCCCCACATTATTTGGCAGGTGCATGACACGTGACGAATCAGCGCTTGCCCATGAGAAATGGCGTGCATCTATAGAATGTCGAGGTGTCTCTATGCAATGCCCTATTTTAGGTCTGCGGTGGGTGAGGGAAGCTCAGTGGATTATGAGACTCCAGCTTGGCATGACTTCATCCAACGAAGGACTGACCTTTTCTCGTGTGTGTGTGTGTGTGTGTGTGTGTGTGTGTGTGTGTGTATTTATTTTTGAGATAGGGTCTCATAAATCTGATTACAGATCACCCCTGTAATCTCAGCCCTTTGGGAGGTTAAGGCAGGAGGATTCCTTGGTGAGCCCAGGAGTGCGAAACCAGCCCGGGCAACATAGTGAGATCCTGTCTCCACAGTTGCCCAGGCTGGAGTGCAGTGGTGCGATCTCGGCTCACTGCAACCTCTGCCTCCTGGATTCAAGTGATTCTCCTGCCTCAGCCTCCTGAGTAGCTGGGATTACAGGTATGCACCACCATGCCTGGCTAATTTTTGTATTTTTAGTAGAGATGGGGTTTCACCATGGTGGCCAGGCTGGTCTTGAACTCCCGACCTCAAGTGATCCTCCCGCCGTGGACTCTCAAAATGTGGGGATTACAGGCATGAGCCACCAGATCGGGCCAGAAGTAACAGGTTCATTCCAAGAGCCCATCTCTGTTGTTCCTGCATTGTTCACAACTGATAGCTGGCCTTTGGGACCCCAAACACATAGCTGGTTCTAGTTCCAGGCAAGGTGTGAGGCAAGGCTATGGGTTCAAATCCCAGCTCTACCACTGAGTAGTGAAAAGCCTGGGGAAGCCCGGTAACCTCTCACAGGCTCACTTCTTGCACCTGAGAAGTGGGTACAGTGGGTAGCCTCAGACAAGGGTGGAGGTTGGGGCCATGCCTGGGCCATAATGAAGCACCCTCTGCAGTGCCTCTGCATGGCCGCCCCAAAGCCGGGGTGCAAAGCCCCTTTGCCACCTCTGGAGCACTCGCCTGTATTAAAGCAGGGAGCGGCTGCCTCCTGACGATGTTAGCCAGGCATGGGGCTCTCTGCCCTCCCCACCTGGGCTTTGTGTAATCTTGGCGTTCAAAAGGCACCTCTTGAATGATGTGTCAACAACTAGTAGAAATTCATCAGCATTTATTGAAATAGCACACCCTGTTGTCAACTGCCCCCAAACCCTTTGCCACCCCTCCGGTGGCAGCATGTTTCCCGCTGGTGGGGAGAAAGGGACCAGGTGGTCTCAGGGACCAGCCAGGCAGGCAAGGAGGCCACAAGCGCAGGACTAATCGTGCCCTCAGATGCTCACACGTGGCCTGCTCCCAGCCCTTGTTTCAGAACATGGTCCTTCCTAAGCTGCTTTAGCTGGCTGGGGGAGAGGTGGAGGTTGGAGGGGTGGAGAGGGCAGGGAGCTCTCCGCCTCCCCTCTGCCCCTCTCTGCTGCACAGTAGACGGGGATTTAGCACTTCACAGGTGCAGCTCCACATCAGCCACCTTGCAGGCTCTGCTTGCAAATATAGGCTGGTGCTTGGGATCCAAGACGCCTGATAAAGGCCCCATCCACAGTGGCTGCCCACGGAAACCATCTCTCTGTTGCACCCAGGAGCCAGGAGGTCCCACAGCTAGCGGGGGAGTTCTGATTTTAAATCAGGGAATTCTGACATCAGTCCAGTCTCGTTCCTCAGAGAGAAACTGGTCCCGTCTACCATCTTTCCAGATAGTTCCTTCTAGAGCAGAAGTCCATTCCAAACCTCTGATCACTGACATTTGGGGTTTGGTTTTTGGTATTTTTTTTTCTCTTT
>NW_016107576.1:5870389-5894306 GCF_001604975.1 Cebus imitator | reverse complement strand
TTATTTTTATACAGGAAAACGTGTTCTGAAAAATGCAACTTCACACAGACACTCACACCACTGGGCCTCAACAAGTCCTGATTTTTCAAAATACTCAGAGCACTTCCTGAGCTCACCTGAGAGATGCTGTCTTTGGAGTTTGTTCCTGGTGAGTTTTAGAGAGAGAGCCTTCCTTCCTCCCTTCCCTCCCTGCCTCCCTCCCTCCCTCCCTTCCTTCCTTCCTTCCTTCCTCTCTTCCTCCCTCCCACCATCTTTTCTTTTCTTTCTTTTCTTTTCTTGCTCTGTCACCCAGGCTGGAGTGCAGCGGTATGATCTCAGTTCACTGCAACCTCTGCTCCCTGGTTTCTGGTGATTCTCCCGCCTAAGCCTCCCAAGTAGCTGGAATTAGAGGCGTGCGCCACCACACCCAGCTAACTTTTGTATTTTTAGTAGAGATGGGGTTTCACCATATTGGCCAGACTGATCTTGAACTCCTGAACTCAGGTGATCCGCCCACCTTGGCCTCCCAAAGTGCTGGGATTGCAGGCGTGAGCCATCCCACCTGGCCAAGCTCTAACTTTTAAACCTGCTCCCTGGCTGGCTCTGTTCTCGACTTCTTGGGACATGAGTTGTCCATCCATCCATGTGACCTGCCTTACAGGTGTTTCTGGGGCCCGTCCTGAAGCAGCACCTGGCTGGTGAGATCAGGGTCCAATTCTCGCCTTCCTCCCATTACCCCCACTCAGCTCCTGAGCCTATCACCCCTGGCTGTGCATGGCCCTCGCCTGGGAAGCATCTTCAAAATTCTAGTGCCTGCTCCTCCGTGCAACTCCAGGATAATGGCATGCAAAGCACCAGTCGGGTCCCTGGCCTCTGTTGGTGGCACGCCTCTGATGCACTTTGACCTGCATGCCAACTACAGAACGTATACCCAGGCAGGGGTCGCTCCCCAGCAGGGGCTGGGGTTCAAAGAGCTCGAAGGAAATACCTGCCTGGAAAGACAGGTGGGTTGAGTTCCTCTCCAGAACTTTCCAGACAATAATCAGGCTGTGCATCAAATCCAGCAAGATTTAGCTCCAGACCCAGTTGATCTGCAGCCAGGCTGCTGTTGGGAGCATTGGTGCTTCCATCCTCGATCCATCTTTCCACGTGGCCCCCAGACAGAGAACACTTCCAACCTAAGCATTAAAATACAGGGGGGAGGCCAGGCGCGGTGGCTCATCCCTTTAATCCCAGCATTTTGGGAGGCCGAGGCGGGTGGATCACTTGGGGTCGGGAGTTCAAGACTAGCCTGGCCAACATGATGAAATCCCATCTCTACTAAAAATATATAAAGGCCGGGCGCGGTGGCTCACACCTGTAATCCAAGCACTTTGGAGGCCAAGGTGGGTGGATCACCTGAGGTCAGGAGTTCAAGACCAGCCTGACCAATATGGTGAAAGCCCATCTTTAAAAAAAATAATAATAAAAAATATATATTTATAAATTAGCTGGGCATGGTGGCGCGTGCCTGTAATCCCAGCTACTCAGGAGGCTGAGGCAGGAGAATTGTCTGAACCCAGGAGGCGGAGGTTGCTGTGAGCCGAGATCGCGCCATTGCACTCCAGCCTAGGTAACAAGAGCGAAACTCCATCCACCCCCCCAAAAAAAAAGGGGGGAAAAAAGAAAGAAACCCAGAGAGAGCACTGTTATTGACCCTGATGCCTCATTTTCCAGGATGCAGAATGAATAGAGCGGACCGCATTAGCACAGGGCCCACCATGGTCCTACAGGAACATACTGCAGCCTCAGTCTACCCCTCCCCATTCATTCCCAGGAAACTGGAGTTGATCGTTAATTCTCAGACATCCTTTAGCGCAGACTGGAGGATCTCAAACTTGAACACGCGCGAGAGTTCCTCTACAGAGCTGTGGACCCTAAACCACGCATACTGTCCCGGTGGCAAGTCAGGGGGCTTTCCAGGTAGTTCTGCTTTCTCTCCGTGTGTGGAGAGCTCCACGGTGACTCTGGGGCAGGCAGGGTTGAGGGCCCCTTGTCAGTCACCTGGCCCCTCCCCTCTCTCCCGGTATCACCTCCGATCTGCTAACCTCAATCCCTACACTCCGGCGGCAGAGACATTTCTCTGATCTTCACCTTGAAACCTGGTCCCTTGCTCTTCTCTATGCCTGGCACGTCCTCCTCACAGGTCTTTACATAGCAGGTCGATACTCACCCTTTAAGTCTTGCCCAAGGTCACCTCCTCTGAGAAGCCCTCCCTGACCACCTAGGCTAAAGGAATCCACCCTCCCATGAAACGCTTCCCACACCTGCCACATCTGTGTCAGTCTGCTGCCTTTAGAGGGTTAAGTTCACAGCTCTAGTTACAGCAGGTACAAAAGTGTCTGGAGCTGGGTCATTCCCCCATTTAACAATCTGCTGTCCTTGATCATCGATGTTCTTCACTTCAAAGGACAGTAAGGTCCTCATTTTTTAGAGAAACCCCATCTCTACAAAAAATACAAAAATTAGCCAGACATAAGCTAGGAAAGAATTTAGGAGAATGACTAGGGCTGACCACATTAGCAATGGACCCATGCATGGTAGGAGGCTTCAGGGACGCCCTGCCCGTGTCCTCCAGTATGTACTGCTTCCTTGCATGAGACCCAGAAGGGGGCTGGCTATTGTCGCTTGGAGACAGGCTCTGCCCCAGGAGCCTGCTCTGCTTGTGTGCAGATCAAGGGGGACCCGCCAGAAATTAATGGCCCAAGGAACAGCCTTCAGCAATGATGAGAAGTTGGATAAGTAGCCCCGCTCCCATGTCTATAGGATGGGTCGAGGCCGGGTCTGCACTGCCTCCCAGAGGCCCCAGGAGAGGAGCTGCCTGCAGTGGTACTTGCCCAGTCAAACACTGCACAGCGCTGGCTTCCTTCCCTTCCCTGACGCACCTGATGCACACAACACTCCCCGGAACGGACCTGCAAGCCATCCCTTGACTCAGCAGCTTCGCAGTGATGAATCCAACCTCTGCCAAGAAGGCACCCTGGTGTTCTCAGTCCTGGGCAGGGCCAATCTGCCCCGAGGAGGAGGATGAGAGTTAGCTGGTGGTCTCCTTCAGCTCTGATGCTGAGTCTCAGGTTCCTGGAAAAAGGGACTCCTTTGGTTCCCTGGCTCCTGCCCCATAGACAAATTAAACTGGACAAGGTGACAAAAGGTGTCATTTGGAAAAGTCTAGGGCAGGGCTTGGTGGCTCACGACTGTAATCCCAGCACTTTGAGAAGTTGAAGTCAGGTGTTTGAGACCACCCTGGGCAACATAGTGAGACTCTGTTTCCACAAAAATCTTAAAAACTTAGCAGAGTGAGGTGGCGCGTGTCAGTAGTCCCAGCTTCTTGAGAGGTTGAGTCAGGAGGATCGCTTGAGCCCAGGAGTTCAAGGCTGCAGTGAGCTATGATCGCACCACTGCTCTTCAGCCTGGGCAACAGAGCAAGGCTCTGTCCCTAAAAAGAAAGAAAAAGTGGCTGGGTGTGGTGGCTCACTCCTGTAATCCCAGCACTTTGGGAGGCCGAGGAGGGCAGAACCCGAGGTCAGGAGTTTGAGACCAGCCTGACCAACAAGTTGAAACCCCGTCTCTACTAAAAATACAAAAATTAGCTGGTCATAGTGGCACGTGCTTGTAATCCCAGCTACTTGAGAGGCTGAGGCAGGAGAATCGCTTGAACCCAGGAGGTGGAGGTTGCAGTGAGCCAAAATAGTGCCATTGCACTCCAGCCTGGGCAACAGAACAAGATTCCATCTCAAAAAGAAAAGAAAAGAAAAGAAAAGTCAGGCTGGGCATGGTGGCTCACACCTGTAATCCCAGCACTTTGGGAGGCCAAGGTAAGTGGATCACTTGAGATCAGGAGTTCGAGACCAGCCTAGCCAATATGGTAAAACCCCATCTCTACTAAAAAATATAAAAGTTAGCTGGGCGTGGTGGCGGGTGCCTGTAATCCCAGCTATTTGGAAGGCTGAGGCAGGAGAATCGCTTGAACCTGGGAGGCAGAGGTTGCAATGAGCTGAGATTGTGCCATTGTACTCCAACCTGGGCAACAAGAGCAAAACTCTGTCTAAAAAAAAAAAAAAAAAAAAAGTCAAAGTCTTTTGGCTAAAGACTGCAGGGGGAATGAGGTGTGGGAGAGAAGGGCAGGGAAAGGAGGTGAGATGCCTAGGGAAGCTGAGGTCCAGGGAAGCAACTCCACCCAGAGCAAGCTCTCTGCAGCCAGGACTCAAGCACTAACCGCAGATGTGAGCAAAGAAAGTTTTGTCACTCCTCCCTCCCAGAGATATTTCTAAGACCTCTATTTTCTTGCCACTCGGCTAAGAAGCAAAAAAGGAACAATAGATTCAAGCTGAAATAATTTGCATTTATGATGAACACAAGGAATATCTACCTTGCATTTTCCTAAAAAAGAAAAATTAAACCCCGTTTTTAATTAACTGATAAACTATTAATCAAATTTTTGCAATGTTAGGTGACACATTATTCATTTAGATAGAATGACTGTGAACTTAAACTAATCAAATCTGATTTGCCCACATAGGCTTGATTGAAATACATTTTAACTAGCATATACAAAGAGAAAATCTTGGATTTCTTACCTAATCTTCAGAGTATACTGCTGAGTTAATAAGGGCAGTTTTTTTTTTAAATGAGACCACCATTTCTTCATCTGCATATCAAAATCAAGAGGAACTTAATTGCAAAACACATATTCCTGAAATCTAATCATTATACTGCTTTAGGGTATTTTATTGAAGCATGTTAAATTATGGACAGAATATTAATGATGAAACTAATCAAACCCAATTAGTCACTTCTAACAATAGTCACATAAATATACAAGTCAGGTACCAAAGTGCTGTAGATACGATGTAAAAATGGTTAAAATCTTAAATGTATGGAATATATATGAAATATTCATGTGGAATTTAAAGCCAACATTATTGGGGAAAGTCACTATAAAGGAAATAAGTTAGGTGGTTGTCCTATGCTGTTTGACCAAAATTCACAAGTTCACATTTTCTTCGGGTACATTCAAATCCAGGAGATTAGCGAGTCTATAATCAATCAATCAGCAAAATTTGAATAAGATGACTTACCATATTCATGACCTGGTATTTCATTCTTGCATCCAGAGACTTTTTTTGGATTTTTGTTTTCTGACTTTTTCAAGGCCTTTTGGAAAGGGGTCTCCAGGCCTTGGGAAAGCCGATGGAGTGGTGGATGAAGATTTCTGGGGCTGGGGATTTGCCGTCCACTCTGTCTCCTTCCCTGCCTCCAGCCCCAGGTGCGGAACTGGCTCTGGGGGCAAAAGCAGTGAGGACAGAAGAGAGGAGTCACTGTCTGGGGGCCTCCTTCTCCTCCTCCCACACCAGAGGCTGCAGAGGAAACTGAAGGGCCCAGGGAGCCCTTGGCCTTGGCCTGCAAGGAGTCTTGGTGGAAGATTCCAGGCCTGGGAGCTGAGCCAAAGCAGACAGGCAGCACTGGGTCTGGGGTTCCCCAGGCAGGGACCTCCCTCTGCTTCAGTTCAAGCCAGCCCCTTTGGCTACCTGGGCCCAGACCCCAGCATCCGCATATGTACAGCCAGCAGTTTCATCACGTGGTAGCTACAGCCGCCTTCTTAATCAGGGAGTTGTCAAGCCTCACCATTTACTTTTCTGTCCCTTACTCTATTCTAGTGTCCACTCCTGATCCCCCATTTCCCCCCTCCAGACTTCTTTCCAGGATGCTGCAATCCTACCACGTGTGCTGGGAATTTCAGCTTCTCAAGAGAGCAGGCTGGCAGCACTGGGCCCTGCTCTGGCCAAACGTCTCAAGTGGAGCACCAGAGGAAATAGGAAACATTGTTCATTCATTCATCCATCCATCCACCTATCCTATCCACCCACCCATCCACCCATCCATGCATCCATTCATTCATCCACCTATTCATGTATGCATTCATGCACCCATCTTATCGATCCATCTACCCATGAGTCTATCCCATCCACCCAACCACACATCCATCTACCCATCCATCCACCCATCTATCCATCCAGCTGCCTATGCATCGATTCCATCCACACACCCACACATCCATCTACCCATCCATACACTCATGTATCCATCCACCCACCCATGCATCCATGTACCCATTCATGCATCTATCCATCTGTCTACCTATGCATCTATCCCATCCACCCACTCATCCATGCATCTAGTCATCCAACCATCCATCCATCCATGCATCCATCCATCAATCTATCCATCCATCTTCCCATGCATCTATCCCATCCACCCAACCACACAACCATCTACCCATCCATCCACCCATCTATCCATCCATCTACCTATGCATCTATCCCACACACCCACCCATCCATGCATGCATTCACCCATCCATACACTCATATACCCATTCATCCACCCATCTACCCATGCATCTATCCCATCCACCCACCCATCCATCCATGTATCCATTCATCACCCATCTATCCATCCATCTACCCATGCATCTATCCGATCCACTCACTCCTCCATGAATCCATCCATCCACCCATGTATCCATGCATTCATGCATCCATGCATCCCATAAACATTTACCAAGGACAAATATGTCCCAGGCCCAGTGCTGGACTCTCCCCAAGCTTAGGGAGCATATTACAGAAGCAGACTTTGTGTTGCTTTTTCTTGCACAGCATGCACGCTCCTGCCTCAGATATAGGCATTTATATTGTCCTTTGAAGGACCCCTCTGCCACACTTTTATTCCCTGAGGTCTAGGGGGCTGCTCCATCCCTCAGCCCACAGTGGCCATGTGATCCAGGCCTACCCTAGTCCCTGAGATGGGCTCACAGGCAGGCACATGACCAGGGTGTCATGCTGGGAATTTTGCTGGAACTAAAAGAAGAGATAAGCCCTTTGCTGCTTGGTGTCTCTTGAGGGAGAGGTTGGGACCGTAAGATGGACATGGGCTGCCTGAGACTGAAGCCAGCAAAGGCGAGGAGGCCAAGTCCTTATGGCATTGATGGAGCTCCCGGATCCCACTGTGCCCAGAAGTTTCCACTTACCTGAGCTGATAGTTATTTTTCCTTTAGCCAGATTGAACTGTATTTTCTGTCACTTGCAACCAAAGGAGTCCTGGCTCATAAAGAAGAGAAACAGGGAAGACATTATCTAGACCCTCAGAGCTGCAGCAATCCAAGGACAGGGCAGTGTGAGGTGTTGAAGGCAGGACACAGCCTTTTGGCTTCTGCAGCTTGAACTATGGAAACAGGAGATTGGAGAGAAATCTTCGTTGTTTTCAAAGGCCTAACAGGGCTGTGTCTTACCCCTTTGTGATCAGTGATGGGTGGCAAGTGAAGCCACTGTGCTCACCTCACAGGCGAGGAGATCCCGTGGCCCATACCTGACTGGATGTGGTCACAGATGTGCCAGGGTAGATACATTCTAGCGAGTTTGCATGCCAGACCGGTACTGAAAACACAGTATTGATCTGAGAGTCCTTCTGTCAAGAATTTCCTTCTTACTGGCATTTGAGGCTCCCCAAGGGTTAGTCCCAGCCTATCTCTGCACTTTGCTGTCTGGAATTGTCTGTCTCTGTCATTTCTTTCTGTACAGCCCAGCTCCAATGCCATTTCCTCCACGAAGTCTTCCCTGATTCTTGCCAGCTCCGTTGGATATTTTCCTGCTCAGAAGCCTGGTCGGGGAGGAGGGATTGTTCTTACAGATTCCCCCATAACCTTTGCTTTCTGTACCTTGGAGTATAAAGGGAAAATCTGGGTGGAAAGCCGGTACCTGCCTTTGGGTGGGGACACAGCAGCAGAAAGAAAGATACAGAGTTAAGCACAAGATCTTAGCAGAAGATGAAAACCTCAACCAAAGATAAGTGGCGGAGTCTGCAGTGAGGCCAGTGGACGCCTCAGAGGACTGGGCGTGAGAGTGGTGTTGAAATTACCCACTTCTAAGCTCCAGGGAGAGGCTAGTGCTCTTGGCCTTGGGGGATGTCTGTGACCCAGGTTCCCTACCCAGGAGCCTCCTCTTCCCTCCAGCCTCCTGGCACCATCAGGAAGGGTTGCTTGGCAGGCCAGCTCCAAACTTCAATGCAGAATGTCTCCAGGTCCTATAAGCCTCCACCCTCAAGTACCCAAGGGCTCTACTTGAGATGTAGCCTTAGGTCAATATGTGGCCCAGGTTCCTGGGCTATTGGTACATTTCCATAGCAGGCTAAGCTGGACCTTGGTAAGGTGCCATATGTTTTTTTTGTTTGTTTTTTTTTTGGAGACAGAGTCTTGCTCTGTTGCCCAGGCAGGCGGACAGCAGCGTGATCTCAGCTCACTGTAGCCTCTACTTCCCAGGTTCAAGCGATTCTCCTGCCTCAGCCTCCCAAGTACCTGGAGTTACAGGTGCCACCATCACACCGGCCGATTTTTGTATTTTCAGTAGAGATGGGGTTTCTCCATGTTAGCCAGACTGGTCTAAACTCCTGACCTCAGGTGATCCACCAGCCTCAGCCTCCCAAAGTGCTGGGATTAAAGGCATGAGCTACCTCACCCAGCCTTCAGGCCATTTTTAATCCAACCCAGCATCACATTATTCGATTTTCCTCCCTCCCAAGACTGGGTTTCCTGTAGGAGGTGTGGCTGCTGTGGGTTTCAGCTAAGCAACTTAGCCTCAGCGTCTTTATCTGTGAAATGGACTTGGTAATGGCTAACCCATGGCATTTAGACAACGCAAGCCAGCTTTTTCAGCCTTGCAGGGTTCAGATCTGATGGGTGAACCATAGTCTGTCTCTTTGCAGCAATCAGTTCTGGACCTGCGCTCTTGTTTTTGTCAAGAAGAGAAAAGTCTGTACTGATGAAACCAGAATCTATCTCAAGTCAAGCAGAACTTCTTTGGAAGCTGGGGTAGCATCCCATGTTCCCCCAGTAGGGGGAGCTGGGGCACCCCCAGGAAGGCCCACTTTTCCCTGCCAGGAAGCTGAGGAGGCAGTGGGCGCATAGGTGCTTCCCTCACCTCTCCATTCTGTGGGGCTGCAGAATTTGTGGGCAGCCCCGGTGGGTTCAGAGCTACTCCCGCCACCCACCTGGCAGGCCTCCTTTCCTTCTAAATGCGGTCCAGGCCTCTGTCCTCTCCCACCCCAGGCCGGGAAAGGCCCACAGAGGGGAGGCAGGTCCCATGGTGCAGGCAGGCTGATACCTCAGAAAGGGAGTGTTGTGTCATCAGAGACACACCTGGGAGGAGGACTTATTTCTGCTCTGGACTTCCACGGCGGTCTGGACTTATCTCTGGTTTGCAAGCTCCCGCCGACCCCACACACGTGCTGAACCACTCTGCTTCACTCTAGAAAGAAGAGAACCACTTAGATGACTGACCGAACCTGGAAGTTTGGGCCTCCATGGATCTTCCTGGAAACATCTGGAAGCTGATTTGTAAGCTGTTGAAGCATCGTCGAGTCCCACATCGCAATGAGATGCACCCATTTTAAATAAACTTAGAGAGATTTGGCAAATACGTACTCCAGGCTAATTAGGCTTTAAACTGTCTTTTTTTTTTTTTTTTTTTTTTTTTTTTTTTTTTTTTTTTTTTTTTTTTTTTTTTTGAGACAGTCTCACCCTGTTACCCAGGCTGAAGTGCAGTGGCGTGATCTCGGCTCACTGCAAGCTCCGCCTCCTGGGTTCAAGCCATCCTCATGCCTCAGCCTCTTGAGTAGCTGGGACTACAGGTGTGCACCACCATGCCTGGCTAATTTTTTATTTTTAGTACAGAGGGGGTTTCACCATGCTGGCCGGGCTGGACTCAAACTCCTGACCTCAAGTCATCCACCCGCCTCAGCCTCCCAAAGCGCTGGGATTGCAGGCGCAAACCACCACACCCAGCCCTAATTAGGTTTTAAACCTTCTGAACTGCGTAATTTTGGACGATTTTGGTTCTATTGATTGAAAACATAAAAATACAACTCTTCTCTCTTTTTTTTTTTTTTTTTTTTTTTTTAAAAATTTCTTTTTTTTTTTTTTTTTTTTTTTTTAAAGACAGGGTTTCACCGTGTTGGCCAGACTGGTCTTGAACTGCTGACCTCAGGTGATCCGCCCACCTCAGCCTCCCAAAGTGCTGAGATTACAGGAGTGAGCCACCGCGCCCGGCCTGCAACTCTTCTCATTCAATGAGCACAAACCCCGACTGCCATCAGGGTAGACTGGCATCCGCTGACCTGATTGTCACATAACTCTCTGCGCGGTTGCCTGGCTGGTGGGAGACGTGGTCACTGGGGAGGGCAGCACCACGACTGAGCGGTGCCCCAGCTCCGTGGGAGTCATACGTCTCCCCAAAGTGCCTGTTTAGTTACCAAGCCATTAAACCAAGTATCAAAATAAAATGAACTCGGAACCAGGCTTTCAAATTGCTGCATCACAAAGTGTTCATCAAGATTTTCAAAAATAATGAAGCACATTTAATCACATTGCCATTCACTAAGAGTATCATAATTAATATTTGGGTGACAGTTAAAAGATTGTGTTGTTAATAAATAAGTTATTTTAAATATTGTTTATCTTTAGCTTATCCTTAAAACATCTAGTCTGTGTATGTTTTATTATAAATATAGTGAAATAGTCCCATAGTGACACATCTTTGTTTGGGATCCCCTGAAATCATACCTGAGATAAAGAAGGGGTGCAGGTAGTTTATTTGGGAGTTGATTTCAGGAAGCCTGAGGGAGAGAGTAGGGAAGGAGACAAGGGGCCCGGCAGGTGTCTCATGCCTATAATCCCAGCATGTCGGGAGGCCAAGGAGGGCAGATCACTTGAGGCCAAGAGTTCAAGACCAGCCTAGCCAACGTGGCAAAACCCCATCTCTACCTAAAATACAAAAATTAGCCGGGCGTGGTGGTGTGCACCTGTAATCCCAGCTACTCTGGAGGCTGGGGCAGAAGAATCACTGGAACCCAGGAGGCAGAGGTTGTAGTGAACCAAGATCGCACCACTGCACTCCAGCCCCTGGGCAAGAAAGTGAGATTCTGTCTCAAAAAAAGAAAAAAGAAAAAAAAAAAGGATACAGGGAGAGTGCATTCAGGACAGGCTGACCTCCCTCCACAGGGCCTTCTGGGATATCAGGTAGAATGCATACAAATTGTTCCATTAAGGAATGGGGAAGCTGGGATATTTTCCCCCCATTTCTGTCCTTGTTTGATCAAAAGTTGCCCTTAGGAGCCAGGCGCAGTGGCTCACACCTGTAATCCCAGCACTTTGGGAGGCTGAGGTGGGAGAATCACCTGAGGTCAGGAGTTCAAGGCCAGTCTGGCCAACATGGTGAAACCTGATCGCTACAAAAATTAGTCTGGCATGATGGGGGATGCTTGTAATCCCAGCTACTTGGGAGGATGAGGTGGGAGAATCACTTTAACCCAGGAGGTGGATATTGCAGTGAGCTGAGATTTTGCCATTGCACTCACTCCAGCCTGGACGGCAGAGTGAGACTCTGCTCCCCACCCCCCCCCCCCCGAGAGAGAGAGAGAGAGAGAGAGAGAGAGAGAGAGAGAGAGAGAGAGATATCTGTGCTTGTAAACATTTGGCTGAAAAGAGCAAATAACCAAAAACTGGGTAAAGCTGGCACAGTGGCTTACACCTGTAATCCCAGCACTTTGGGAAGCTGAGGCAGGAAGAGTGTTTTAGAACAGGAGTTCAAGATCAGCCTGGGCAATGTAGCAACACTCTTTCTACGAAAATATATTTTTTTAAATAAAATAAAAATTAGCAGGGCATGATGGTGCACACATGTAATCCCAGGTATTTGGGAAGCTCAGGCAGTAGGATCCCTTGAGCCCAGGGGTTCCAGGCGGCAGTGAGCTATAATTATGCTACTGCACTCCAGCCTGGGTGACAGGGTGAAACCTTATCTCTAAAACAAAACTAAACTGAATGCAGACTACTCATCTTGAGATTTTTAGGAAGTGGCAATGAACTGGTGATGGGGAGTAACTGCTATTTGAATCCAATCTCTGTCCTTGTTATTAACAATGAAAGCCCACTGACACCCCCCCCCCACACCTCGCCACCATCCACCCCTTGCCCTTTGGCACCCAGCCCAGGTTATTTAATGGGTAAAATCTATCAAATCCTAAAGGACAAGAAAATAATTGTGCTGCTTTGACTGTCCCAGAGCATAGAAAAAGACCTGCTATGTCCCTAAATGAAGACTTACTGTTGGAATTACCGGCATTCCCCTTGAATTAGTCTACAAATTTAGTGTAATTCCAATCAAAGCAAAGGGAAACTCATTCTGTCAAAATTTTTATGGCTTTCTTTTAAGAGCTTCTGAAAGGCACCCCTCGATGCCTTTGAATTTTATTTTTTTAATCAAGTTAATTGAGGTATAATTTCCATACAAAAAAAGTGCATCCATTTGAAGTGTGCACTTTGATGAGTTTGGCAGATGTGTGCACCGCCGAAAGCAACACCAAGACTGAGACACAGAACATTTCCAACACTTCCAAAAGTTTCCTTATGCCCTCTTCAGTCCCCTCCCCAAGCCCTGGCCACAGGGACCACCGACCTCCTTCCCATTACTAGAGATCAGTTTGCATTTTCTAGATTTTATTTAAGTGGAATGATGCTGTACACATTTTTTTTTGTACCTGGCATTTGTCACTCTGCTTGGTTATCTTGGTGTTTCGCCATGTGGTCCATTCATGTATATTACCAAGTCGTTTCCCACTGCACAGATATACCAATTTTGTTTGTTAATTCACCTGCTGTTTTGTCATGTATGTTGTTTCCAGTCTTTCTTTGGCTCTTGTGAATAAACAGTAAACCTTTTTTTTTTTTTTAAGAAAGGGTCTCACTGTCTCCCACAGGCTGGAGTGCAGTGGCACAATCTCAGCTCACTGCAACCTACGCCTCTCCGGTTCAAGCGATTCTCCTGCCTCAGCCCCCGGAGTAGCTGGGATTACAGGCATGCACCGTCATGCCCGGCTTATTTTTGTGTTTTTAGTAGAGATGGGGTTTCGCCATGTTGGCCAAGCTGGTCTCAAGCCCCTGAGCTCAGGTGATCAGCCCACTTGGCCTCCCAAAGTGCTGGGATTACATGTGTGAGCCACCGTGCCCAGCCATATATTTTTTGTTTGTTTGTTCAAAGCAGAAGAAACCTCAGACATTGCACGGTTTTAGGCTTTAGCCCTACCTCGATCGTGAGCTTCCTGTCCAGGAGGACAATGAGCGCCTCGGTTCTACTCGGTGAGGACCCCCAGGTCCTTCCCGCCCCTGGAGCCCCCTGTCACTTGGGCTGAGAGATCAGCTGTGGGGAGTAGAACCACTTCTGGCTGAGAGGAATTGTTCTGGGGGTTGGTTGGTAAGCAGGAGAGCTCAAGGGAGAAGAAAACTATGTCCAGGGGTTGAATACTTCCAGATGAAGAAGGGGAGGCGTAGAGGACTCTTGCCACTAGGGAACGCGTCTGAGACACACGCTGCTAACGTATTTACGGCAAAACATATCCGTCTGCAACAACCACACTTCTTGCCTCCCTCCTCAGAAGAAAGAATTTGACTGATGGGCATAAGGCAGGAGAGACCCAGACAAGCTTTAGAGCAGGAGTGAAAGTTTATTAAAAAGTTTTGTGAAGGGTTCTGCGCGGTGGCTCATGCCTATAATCCCAGCACTTTGGGAGGCTGAGGCGGGTGGGATCTCGGCTCACGGCAACCTCCGCCTCCTGGGTTTAAGCAATTCTCCTGCCTCAGCCTCCCGAGTAGCTGGGACTACAGGCGCAGCCCACGACGCCTGGCTAATTTTTGTATTTTAGTGGAGACGGGGTTTCACTATGTTGGCCAGGATAGTCTCGATCTCTTGACCTCATGATTCACCCACCTCAGCCTCCCAAAGTGTTGGGATTACAGGCGTGAGCCACTGCACCCGGCTTATTTGTATTTTTTCAGAGATGAGATCTCTTGCTATGTTGCCCCAGCTGGTCTGGAACTCCTGATCTCAAGCAATTCTCCTGTCTTGGCTTCCCAAAGTACTGAGGTGACAGGCGTGAACCACCACACCCGACTACAATTCTTATTAGGTTTAGTTCTAGAGTTTGTTTTGTTGTTCTGGATTGAATCTATTTTTTTTTTCTCTTTATTACCTCCAATAATGGCTATAAGCAAGGATTGAATCTATTGACAGGAAATTTTTTTTTCTGATGTATTAGGCCCAAAGTTAGGTTAATAGCATTCATGATGATTCTAATTTTCGCAAAGACTGTATCTACATATACAAATAGCTGTATATGTAGGAAAACTTTAGGTCTAATTGTTTATTCAGTTCTCTGCCTCCACTTGGTTGATCTGTTTTAGGGAAGGAACTATATTTTGATGAGTTCATGTGTCACACCTGCATAGCACCTGGCACATTGGTAGCTCACAAATCCTTCTTACATCAATGAATGAATAGAATAACGGGATATCGAAGGACCTGCATTGAGAGATGACAGTTTCTTTTCCTTGAGTGCAAATGAAGTTGATTTCTTTATTTCTGCTTCCTTGTATTTTCTGATTTTTCTCTTGTGATCATGTATTACATTGTAATTTAAAGAACAGAAAGAAAAAGATATTCACTTGGAAAAAGAAGAACGGTAATGAAAAAGCACCACAAGGTGTACCTCATATACTACTAGTGAATTTTCTTTTCTTTTCTTTTTTGAGATGGAGTCTCACTTTGTCGCCCAGGCTGGGGTGTAGCGGCGTGATCTCGGCTCACTGCAACCTCCACCTCCTGGGTTCAAGCAGTTCTCTGTCTCAGCCTCCCCAGTATCTGGGATTACAGGTGCCTGCCACCATGTCTGGCCAATTTTTGTATTTTTAGTAGAGATGGGGTTTCACCATGTTGGCTAGACTGGTCTTGAACTCCTGACCTCATGATCCACCCGCCTCGGCTTCCCAAAGAGCTGGGATTATAGGCATGAGCCACCACTACCGGCCTTTTTTCCTTCTTGAGACTGTCTCACTCTGTCATCTAAGCTGCAGTGCGTTAGCGAGATCTTGGCTCACTGCAAACTGTAACTTCAGGGCTCAAGCAATCCTCCCACGTCAGTCTTCTGAGTAGCTGGGACCACAGACATGTGCCACCACATCCGGCTAATATTTTGTAGTTATGGTAGAGATGGGGTTTTGCCATGTTGCCCAGACTGGTCTTGAACTCCTGAACTCAAGTATAAATTTGTAAAATGAGAAAAACAGGCTGGGCGTGGTGGCTCCTGCTTATAATCCTAGCACTTTTGGAGGCTGATGCAGGTGGATCACCTGAGGTCAGGAGTTCAAGACCCGCCTGGCTGACATGCCAAAAACCCGTCTTTACCAAAAGTACCAAAATTTTAGCCAGGCATGGTGGTGCGCACCTGTAACCCAGTTACTCAGCAGGCTGAGGCAGGAGAATCGCTTGAACCCGGAAGGTGGAGTTTGTAGTGAGCCAAGATTGTGCCATTACACCCCAGCCTGGGCGACTGAGTGAGACTCCATCTCAAAAAAATAAAAATAAAATGAGAAAAACACGCAGTTGCTAAAGTGGCTCAGGGGGCAGGCCTTCGCTTCTTGGGTGATTCCCATTTCAGTGGCACGGTTTTGCGTAAATGGTTTTCTGTAAATGGGCTTCCTCCCGCCTTACCGCTGCCTCTCACTACTCCTGTGCAGGGCAAGGGTCGGCCTGCCTGCTGCTCCTGGCTCCAGGCCCTCAGCAAAGGCCCAGCACAGTTCAAAGTGACTAGAGGGAAGCCAGGGAAAGTAATTCTTTAGTCCCTGAGCTTGTTTTTACATGATGATGATATATGGCATGTGTTGCTACAATGGCTGGGCGCATTTACAGGGAGGGCAGACCCGGGGGCCCCTAAGGGCTGGGAGGCCCACCAGGTCAATAATATATGCAGCCAGCAAAAGAGAACATCGACCTCATTTCCTCCAGCGAGATGACTGTAGCCCTGGAGTCCTGGTTTGCATGTAAATAATGAGCAAGGTACTGAATGGCCGCTTGTATCGTTGAGGGGAGAATGAAACAAGAACGAGAAAGACAAATTAGAAAAATATGAGGGCACCACTTATGGATCTGTGCGAGGAAGTGTAATTCATCAGGTTAATTTCGCTTCCTCTAAAAAGCAGCTCAGTGTTGGTACGCTTCTGTGTCAGATTTTCAAACGGTTTTGGTATGATTATTATCAATGAAATAATCACTGTCAATAACAAAAAATAAGTGTCTGGAGAGGACAACTGACGTGCACTTGCAATGTTTGGCCCCGGGGCCCATTAAATCCTGACCGCGGTGCTGAGGAGTTGCCCCATAAACGATCTGGCTACACTGGGAGTCATCTGGAAGGAGGCTGAGGGTGTGTGATTCTGGTGAAGTTAGGCTTTCTGCCTACATCTGGCGCCAGGCAGCAGCCTAGGGCCTCCTCAATCTGAAAGCTCTTGGTTTGCTTTTTTTTCTTTATCTTTTCCTTTTTCTTTCTTTCTTTTTTTTTTTTTTGAGACGGAGTCTCATTCTGTAGCCCAGGCTGGAGTGCAATGGTGTGATTTTGGCCCACTGCAACCTCCACCTCCTGGATTCAATGGATTCTCCTGCCTCAGCCTCCCCAGTAGCTGGGACTACAGGTGCACACCACCATGCCCAGCTAATTTTTGTATCTTTGCTAGAGATGGGGTTTCACCACGTTGGCCAGGATGGTCTCAATCTCTTGACCTTGTGATCCGCCCACTTCGGCATCCCAAAGTGCTGGGATCACAGGGGTGAGCCACCGTGCCCGGCCAGTTCACCTTTTAAAGCTGTTTTTCTTCTTTCTTTCCTTCCTTCCTTCCCTCGTTCCCTCCTTCCCTCCCTCCCTTCTTTCCTTCCTTCCTTCTCTCCCTCTCTCCCCATTTCTTTCTCTCTTTTCTTTCTTCTCTCTCTTTTTCCTTCCCTTCCCTTCTCTTTCCTTTCTTTCCTTCTTTCCTTTCTTTTACTTTCTTCCCTTCCCTCCCCTCCCCCCCCCTCGGCTCCCCTTCCTTTCCCTTCTCTTTTTTGAGACAGGTCTTGCAAGGTTGCCCAGGCTGTTCTCAAACTGCTAGCCTCAAGTGATCCTCCTGGCTTGGCCTCCCAAAGAAGGAATTATTATCACTATTTTGCCTTAGACGTGATAATGGTTATATTTTTACATACTTAAATGTTGGAGATACCTGCTGAATATTGAGTGGTGGAATGATAGAATTTAGGGGATTTGCTTCAAAATAGCCAGGGAGAGGCAATAGGTGGAGGTACAGAAGAAATGGAATTGGCCGTGAAGTGACTACGGGTTCGGATGACAGATACGTGGGGGCTCACTATGCTGTTCTACCTTTTTACTTGCTTGACTTTTTTTTATAAGAAATAAAGCTTCCCAGGTGGTTCTGATGATCAGCCAGAGCTGGGAACCCCTGGTTTGGCTGATCCGCAGAGGCTGATTACTAGGTATTGTTCTCTGACCTTCCACGTCGTGGGCACTATGATGGTAATCACGACTGGTTCGTTTCCACTCTAGTTTGGAGGAGGTCATGAGATACGTTAACAAGAAAAGGGTCTGGAAAAGGTCCCCTGACAAATTAGTTCTTCCAGATCATCAACTGACCTGCATTCCACTGGGAACAGGATGTTGGATCAAAGTTGTCTTGTTTCTTAGAGAAACAGCCTCCTTTCTATAAAGAGACAGGAGGAGCTGGGCATGGTGGCTCACGCCTGTAATCTCAACACTTTGGGAGGCTGAGGCAGGCAGATTACAAGGTCAGGAGTTCGAGACCAGTCTGGCCAACATAGTGAACTCCCATCTCTACTAAAAATACAAAAAATTAACCGGCTGTGGTGGCTTCAGAAAGGCGCCTGTAATCCTAGCTACTTGGGAGGCTGAGGCAGGAGAATCACTTAAACCAGGGAGGTGGAGGTTGCAGTGAGCCGAGATTGCACCACTGCACTTAGCCTGGTGATAGAGTGAGACTCCAACTCAAAAAAAAAAAAAAAAAAAAAGGAGATTCTTTCTTTCTCTTTCTTTCTTTCCTTCTTTCTTTCCCTGCTTCCCTCCCTCCCTCGCTCCCTCCCTTCTTCCTTTGACAGGGTCTCATTCTGTCCAGGCTGGAGTGCAGTGGTGAGATCATAGCTCACTGCAACCTCCAACAACTGCACTTAAGTGATCCTCCTGACTCAGCCTTCCAAGCAGCCATGACTACAGGCATGCATCACCATTCCAGGCTAATTTTTAAAATTTTTCTAGTGATGAGGTCTTGCTATGTTGCCCAGGCTGATCTTGAACTCCTGGCTTGAAGTGATCCTCCCACCTTGGCCTCCCAAAGCACTGGGATTACAGGTGTGAGCCTTCAGGTCCAGCCTTCTATCTTTATTTTGAAAAATAAAATAAACAATATTAGCTTATTAATGTATTGAACTAATTATTTATTGGATTGCTACTCTATGCCAGGCACTCTGCCAAGCTCTATTTAAGTTCTCAGTTTAATCTGGGGCCCAGCACAGTGGCTCACACCCGTAATCCCAGCACTTTGGGAGGCCGAGGTGGGTGGATCACTTGAGGTCAGGAGTTCCAGACCAACCTGGCCGACACGGTGAAACCCTATTTCTACTAAAAATACAAAAATTACCTGTTTGGGGTGTTACATGCCTGTAGTCCTAGCTACTTAGGAGGCTGAGGCAGGAGAATTGCTTGAATCTGGGAGGTGGAGATTATCGTGAGCTGAGACTGCACTTCAGCCTGCGCGACAGAGTAAAACTCTGTCTCAGAGGCCGGGCGCGGTGGCTCAAGCCTGTAATCCCAGCACTTTGGGAGGCTGAGGCGGGTGGATCACGAGGTCAAGAGATCAAGACCATCCTGGTCAACATGGTGAAACCCCGTCTCTACTAAAAATACAAAAAATTAGCTGGGCATGGTGGCGCATGCCTGTAACCCCAGCTACTCAGGAGGCTGAGGCAGGAGAATTGCCTGAACCCAGGAGGCGGAGGTTGCGGTGAGCCGAGATTGTGCCATTGTACTCCAGCCTGGGTAACAAGAGCGAAACTCCATCCCAAAAAAATAAAAAATAAAACAAAAACAAAAACAAAAACAAAAAAAAACTCTGTCTCAGAAAAAAGAAAAAAAGAATGAACCCACATCATGCTGCAAATGTAAGAAAAAAAGAGTAAAAATGGAAAGAAAAAAAAGAAAAAAGGAGTTTAATCTGTAGACCTCTGGGGGATCCCAGAGATTCTTTCAAGGGGTCTACAAGGTAAAAACAATTTTACAATTTATATTTATTTACGATAACGCTAAGGTGTCATTTTGGTATTTGCACTGATGGTGTGAAAGCAATTGCAAATAAAACTGCTCGTGCCTTGACATTAATTTGTCAGTGGCACTGACTATACTGGCAGTCATTGTTTTCTTCTTCATCACTCACAGTTTATTTACTTTTACTTTTTATTGATTTTTATGTTTTGAGATAGAATCTCCCTCTGTCACCCAGGCTGGAGTGCAGTGGCATGATCATGGCTCACCACAGCCCCAACTTTGCAGGCTCAAGCAATCCTCCTACCTCGGCCTCCCGAGTAGCTGAGACTACAAGTGTGTGCCACCACAACTGGCTAATTTATTTTATTTCTGTATTTACTTATTTGCTTATTTATTTATTTAAGACAGAGTCTTGCTCTGTTGCCAGGCTGGAGTACAGTGGTGCAATCCTGGCTCACTGTGACCCCCACCTCCCGGGTTCAAGCAATTCTCCTACCTCAGCCTCCCTAGTAGCTGGGACTACAGGCGTGCACCACCATGCCGGCTAATTTTTGTATTTTTAGTGGAGACTAAAAACATGTTTCACCATGTTGCCCAGGCTGGTCTCAAATTCCCGACCTCATGTGATCCACCCAGCTTAGTCTCCCTAAGTGCTGGGATTACAGGCGCGAGTGCACTCACAGTTTAAAACAATCCACTGTCACTTAAGAATGTTCCTGATGAAGCAGTAAGAATTAGTGTTATTAAATTTCAATTCTCAAGTCCATTTCTCAAGATTGTGACAAAGAGAGTGACAGAACACGATTCCGCCACACACTGCATACAATGGCTTTTCCAGGTGAGACACTGGTGCAATTATTTGAGTTGCGAGCTCAACTAGCTGCTTTTTTTTTCGTGGAGCACTGTTTTTACTTGGAAGAAAGCTCTGACACATCAAATTACAGATATTTAAACTCGAGTATTTGGCAGACATTTTCTCAAAAATGAACAAAATGAGCCTGTCACTTCAAGGAAAAGAACTGGTAGTATGTTTTGCCAATGATAAAATTCAAGCTTTCGAGTTGAGCATTAGAATTTTAGGAAAACTTGTTATCTGCCACCAAGAGCTTGACAGCTTCTCAATTTTTTTTTTTTTTTTTGAGATAGAGTTTCTGTCTTGTCACCCAGGCTAGAGTGCAATGGTGCAGTCTCAGCTCACACCTCCCAGGTTCAAGTGATTCTCCTGCCTCAGCCTCCCAAGTAGCTGGGACTACAGGCATGCGTCACCACACCCAGCTAATTTTGTATTTTTAGTAGAGATGGGGTTTCACCATGTTGGCCAGGTTGGTCTCGAACTCCTGACCTCAGGTGATCCACCCACTTTGGCTTCCCAATGTGCTGGGATTACAGACGTGAGTCACTGCGTCCAGCCAAGGCTGGGTAATTTATAAAAAAAAAAAAAAAGGTTTATTTGGCTTACAGTACTGTAGGCCATACAAGCATGTGGCACCAACATCTGCTTGGTTTCTGGTAAGGCCTCAGGAAGCTTCCAGTCATGGTGGAAGGCAGACAGGGAGCTGCACATCATAGGGCGAGTGGAAGTAAGAGCAAGGGAGCACTCATTACTGCAGGAAGAGCAGCAAGCCCTTCATGAGGGATTCGCCCCCATGACCCAAACCCCTCCCACTAGGCCCCACTTCCAACATTAGGGATTATATTTCAACCTGAGATTTCGAGGACCAATATTAGTGGCCCTCTACTGACTCCATCATCTATGGACAGGGCTGGTGCTTACCTTGGTCAACTCCTGTCTCCCATTCTCGGTGGGGGACCTGGCACATGAAGGGATTGAACGATAATAAATAATAAAGTGATAAGGTAATACAATAACCTTTACTACATTTTTTTTTTTTTTGAGATGGAATCTCATTCTGTTGCCCAGGCTGGAGTGCAGTGGCATGATCTCTGCTCACGGAAACTTCTGCCTCCTGAATTCAAGTGATTCTCCTGCCTCAGCCTCCCGAGTAGTTGGGGTTACAGGTGCCCACCAACACGCCCAGCTAGCTAATTTTTAAATTTTTTTTTAGTAGAGATAGGGTTTCAAAGCGTTGGCCAGTCTGGTTTTGAATTCTTGACCGCCAATAATCTGCCCACTTCAGCCTCCCAAAGCGCTGGGACTACAGGTGTGAGCCACTTTGCCTGGCCTGCTAAAATTTAACTTTTTCTTGTTGTTTTTTGAGATGGAGTCTGACTCTGTCACCCAGGTTGGAGTGCACACCAAAACCTTGGCTCACTGAAACCTCTGCCTCCCGGGTGCAAGTGATTCTCTTGCCTCAGCCTCCCAAGTATCTGGGATTACAGGCGTATGACACCACGCCTGGATAATTTTTCTATTTTTAGTGGAGATGGAGTTTCACCATGTTGGCCAGGCTGGTCTCAAACTCTTGGCCTCAAGTGATCCGCCCGCCTCCACCTCCCAAAGTTCTGGGATTACAGGCATGAGCCACCGTGTCCTGTCAAAGCTGATCATTTTAAAATGTGGTAAGTGCTACAAAGAAAATTTAAAAGGTGAGGTGAGGGTGGATGCCTAGAGGAGAGAGGAAGGGCTTTCATGGACAGGAAATCAGGAAAGCCCTGTTATTATCTGAACTGAGGCCTGAGCAATGGAAAGGAGGCAATCATGCAAAGATTGGGAGAAGTACTGCAGGCAGAGAGATCAGCAGGTGCAAAGGCCCTGAGGCAGGAACTAGTCTGGAGTGTCTAAGGAAGAGAGAAATTGTTGTGGTTGGCCTGAGTAGCAGGGGTTTGGTTGGAGGTGGGGAAGGCAGGTCAGACAATGCCAAATTCTAGTAGGATGTCTGGATTTGATTCTGGTTGCTGTGGGAAGCAATGGAGGGTCCTAGAAGAGAGACTGACATGACCTGATCCCCTTTTAAAAGCTCACCCAGGCTGCTGAGTGGAAAATAGTTTAAAGGTGTGTGAATCAAATGTCTTTGGCTGCTCGTGATCAAAAATTGTCCTGGTTATTCAGAAAATTTACTGGCCTTTTAAATGGGAAGTTCAGAAGTGATGTAGACTTCAGGGTTGGTTTATTTAGCCCTGGATCAAGCTCTGTGATGTTGTCAATGACTCTGGTTCTGGTCTCAGCTATGCTGACTGCAGACATTTCATTTTGAGTCTTGGAATGTCTAGGTGGTCTGGTGGGGGCTGTCTGATACACAGAGAGCTACCTGCTTTGTACTTCTGGCCAAAGGGATAGAGAGATTCCTTATGAGAGCACTTCCGAAGAGTAAGGAAGAACCTTCTCAGGCTGGGTTCGGTGACTCATGCCTGTACTCCCAGCACTTTAGGAGGCTGAGGCAGGTGGATCATTTTAGGCCAGGAGTTCAAGACCAGCCTGGCCAGCATTATGAAATCCTGTTTCTACCAAAAAATAAAAAATTAGCTGGGTGTAGTGGTGACACACGCCTGTAGTCCCAGCTACTCAGGAGGCTGAGGCAGGAGAATTGCTTGAACCCAGGAGGCAGAGGTTGCAGTGAGCCAAGATGGCACCATTGCACTCAAGCCTGGACGACAGAGCAAAAAGAAAAAAAGAACCTTCTCAGAAGCCTCTGGGAAATCTCGTTTTGGACAGTATCACACATCCATTCTTGAATCAACTACTTACAGAGAAGATGCATCACTCCCCTTTGCCTGGAGCTAGGGGTCGGTCAGCTTCCCACAGGCACAGGACTATGTGGTCTAGGGTTGAGCCCTTGAATGAGGGGAAGTGAGGTGGGCTGCTGCTGATGTCCCTTACAAGGAGCAAGTGAGGTGGCAGGGGATGGAGAGATGATGGTGGTACCAGAGGAGGTGGAAGAATGGTCAGGTTCTGGCTGCTCCAGAGGCGATGATGGTTGAATGTGCAGTGAGGAAAAGATAGGAATGAACATTTATCTTTTCCCAAGTTGTCCTCGCTTTCTTTCTTTGAAGCCATAAAAAGGAAAAAAGGGTGGATCTGGACTTGGGAGCTGGGCAGCAGTGAGGGAAGAGAAGCAGAGCAAGCAGACACACCAGGCTGGTACTCTGCAGGCATCTCTTTGCCTAGTCCTGTCTGTATAATGTGGAAAGAACTGGACCCATCCTTACTGCTAGCGAGCGGAGCAGATAGGGCAACACCACTTCCATGCAGTTAGGTTAATAGGAGCCTATAGGAGGAGGTGGGCACATGAGTTGTTAAATAATTGTAACGGCCCGGCGTGGTGGCTCACACCTGTAATCCTAGCATTTCAGGGAAGCCAAGACAGGAGGCTCGCTTGATGCCAAGACCAGCCTGGGCAACAGAGTGAGAACCCGCCTCTACAAAAGATAGAAAAATTAGCAGGGTGTGGTGGTGAGGGCCGGTGGTCTCAGCTACTCCTGAGGCTGAGATGAGAAGATTGCTTGAGTCTAGGAGTTCGAGGCTGCAGTGAGAAATGATAGCACTGCTGCACTCCAGCCTGGGTGACAGAGACCGGTCTCTTAAAAAAGAAAAAAAAAAAGAGGAAAAGTGGGGGGAAAGTTATCCTTGAAAAATTTCTTAGTCCATTCATAGCAGCATATTAAAATTAGTACAGTAGTTTAATTTATATTACAGAAAATACAATGTGTACAGTAATTAATGCACATGCAAAATATAATTGTATATTTCAGTTCACTACAAAGGCACAGAAAAGAGTTAAATTTGCTAAAATTAAATGTG
>NW_016107576.1:5856284-5870210 GCF_001604975.1 Cebus imitator | reverse complement strand
TATACGTAATTTCAAAAAAAAAAAAAAAAGAAAGAAATATCGGCATGGAATGTAAGCTTGAGGAGGATTACAAACGCCGGGCACTGCCATCCTCAGCCACGAGGTCCGCACCACGCGCACCCTCCTGGGGGCGGGGCCTGCGCGGGATGGGCGTGTCGGGGCGGGGCCTGCGCGCTAGCTTCCGGCGTGCCGCGCGGGGCGGGGCCTGTGGGGAGGCGCGGAGGAGGCGCGGCCGCCGCGGGACGTCTGGCAGGGCCCGCACCGGAGAGGCGTCTCGGCAGCTGGTGGTCGGCCTGCTACTCCGAGCCTGCGGCGGGGCGGCGGCGGTATGCACGTGTGAGATGCGGACGCGGGCGGCGCGGACGCGAACAGCGGCGGCGGCGGCGAGCGCGGCCTCTTGGGCGCGGGACGCGCGGTGCCTGAGGGCGGGCGCGTGGGCGCTGGGCAGCCGCCGACCGCGCCGCCTGCGCAGGCGCTGGTTCAGGACTCACTCGCCTAGCTGAGGCCCGCGGGCCCGTCATGGAGGCGCCCACCGTGGAGACGCCCTCCGACCCTGCGCCCCCCTCGGCCTCGGCCTCGGCCCCGGCCCCGGCCCCGGCCCCGGCCCCAGCCCCAGCCCCAGCCCCGGCCCCGGTTCCGCTGCGCGCCCCGGACGTGGCGCGGCTGCGCGAGGAGCAGGAAAAGGTAACTGGCAGCCCCGCGCCGCTTCCGCCTCCGCCCGCCGGGCCGCCCCTGCCTGTGCTCAGGGCCGCGGCCCCGCGTGGCCTGGGCCCAACCGCTCGGGTTCCCGGAGGAAACCGGGAGAAACTTTTGTCACGTGCTTCTGTTGTCTTTGTCTGCAGCCCTTTGACCTGGCAGCGGAGGGAGGGGTGTGGAGCCCATTCGCCTGCCCCGGAAAGGGGGCTTCAGAGCTGAAGGCGTGCAAAAGCGTGTGGGAATTTGGGGGCGGGGGCAGCACGCTGTCAACGGAAGCGTTCACCTTAATTTTTGTAGCTTGTAATGACCTAAACATTGCTTAAAATGTATACTGTTTTGCTCCTTATTTGTTTGCACGGAAAAGTTTTACTACCTTTGTCATGTTAATGCTTCCTGTGCAATATTTGGTTATTTAGTATTTATGACAATATAATGTCATTTAAACAAAATAGAGACATTCTCACTATGTTGCCCAGGCTGATCTAAAACTTCTGGCCTCAAGCGATCCTCCCCGCCCTGCCTCCCAAACTGTTGGGATTACAGGCGTGAGTCACCGGACCTGGCTCATTTTTACACATTTTAATTTCATCGTGTAATAAATGAATTTTAAACTACTGTTGAAGAGGGTACCGAGTCTGGTATTTCCTGGTGGGACTTTACATAAAGAAGTGTTTCCAATTTAAGAAACAGTTTTATTGTTAAATCCGAGTTTTCTGTGGATTCTGTGGTCTTTCAGATTGATTGTCCGCTGAAGTGTCTTGAAATTCTTACTTATAAAAGCAGTATTTAATTTGCTTAAAATACTTTATGTCATCATTTATGGAAGAGCATCATGGGCTATAAAGGGTTAGTAAGTTGCTTCAACATCACAAGCACGGTAAAAATTCTTAACTTTTTAATTGAACATTTCCTGTATAAGAACGACTGTTTACATAGGTATAAAAATATACACAGTTCAACTAGATGAGGGTTTTGATAGAACTTAAAAAACCCCCGTTTGCTTGGAAACCACTTGTTGGGATGAACTGCGGGAATCTTTCTTACTTTGTTCTGGTTGGTTTATTTTGGGTTGGATTTTCATTTCTCAGTCACTTTTCTCTAATAACGCAACTGTTGGGTTTGGAAGCCTATTTTCAAAATGACAGTTTAAAAATCCAGTGGTCAGCGAGGTGACCCACACTTGTCATTCCAGCTGTTTGGAATGTTAAGGTCGTCGAATCACTTGAGGCCAAGGAGTTCGAGACCAGCCTGGGCAACATAGGGAGACCCGGATATACAAAAGAAAAAAGCCCAAAAAATTAGCCAGGCATGGTGGTGCACACCTGTAGTCTCATGTACTTGGGAGGCTCAGGTGGGAGGATCACTTGAGCTTAGGAGTTTGAGGCTGCAGTGGGCCGGAGTGAGACCCTGTCATTAAAAAAAAAAAAAAAAAAAAAAAAAAAAAAAAAAAAAAAAAATTAAAATTAAAAGTTAATTAGTTTGGCATCTTTAAATTATAAGACATTAATGCATTTTTTTTTTTAAGATAAAAATAGAAAGAGAAGAAAGATAAAACAGCCCCTTATAAAGTCTTACTCCTTTGGGCAAAACTTGGTATTTTTTATTCTTTCAGAGAATGTGACACAGACCCTCAGAGGATGATGTTTCTGTTGCTTCTCATCTACTGCAGTTCGTTAATTTCACCTCCTGCTGACTTGATATATTTTCTGCCATTTGGCATGTTAAAAATATATCCTTAGTTTTATTCTGATGTTAGTGTGACTGAAATGCAAAGGATACTTTTTGGGGTGCTCTGAACAGCTTTCTGGTACCGTATTGAGTTACAGTGGAAGAGAGTAACTGCTTTTTCAGTTAGAGTCTTGTGGGAAACTGAATGTTTCCTGTAGACATTGTGCTATCAAATTATTTTTCTGTGTTTTAATGTTAATTCGGCACACTAAATAGCCACGTGTATATCTGTCGTGGGTGTGTAAAATTATCCCCAGTTCAGGAAAAAGTGTGTCAGTCTTTAATCTATCTTTAATAGAAGCATCTGCTTCAGTGGACAGGAGACCCCACAAGGCCACAAAATAAACTGGTTAGTTGGCTGCACTGTAATTATGATGTAGTACAGGAAAACTACCCAGTAAATAGGCAGTGAAATTTTTTTTGTGAAGTACCTTATTTAGGCTTTAAAGCCAGCCCAGTTGTGGGAGTACCGGGAGTTCTACTAAAGGAGAAGCATCGTGACATCCTGAGTGTAGAAGGGGAAAATGTCATTTACGTGTGGCACTTGGTATTCCTTTATGTAAGTTGAATCAAACATGCTTTTAAGCTCTTGGCCTTTCCTACCTGGGTTTCATGAGACAGAGTTAAATTCTGCAGAAAATGATTTGAATGCCTATTCTCAGTTTCCCCTGGGAGGATACTATCTAGTTGGCTTTAGATGGAGAGAGAGAAATGAGTTCCTTACATACTGTGGGTGCCTTAGGCTTAGAGCATAATCTTCTCTGGGAGTCTTAATTGAGAGGGGCTGGTAGGTAATGTGGCTTAAATGTTGCTCATTAGTTTTGTTCTTGCTTGTTTTCCAAATTCAGCTAAGGAGTATAACAAGTTTTACCCTGTTTTCTTTATTGTATAGTCTCTGGAACATGGAATAAAAAGGAAAAAAAATTGGCAACCTGAGGAGGAGGACAGACAAGGGGCCTGAACAAGACACGACCTCTAAGTGACAGCATCTGTAGTTGGTGGCTGGGAGCACAAGTTTTAACATTGCTTTCACTTACAGAGTCAGTGATGAAGCATATCCAAAACAGTTTGTTTTAGTTAAAATTTTGGTTTGTTTCTGTTTTGATCTAGCAAAAAACATGTAAGAAACATTCCTTGCGGTTTTGTTCTTAATAGAAAAACTAAAAAATCCAACATTAGGGGATTGGTTAAATAAATCAGGAGCTATTATGTAGGGATTGAAAACTAGGACAGTGTGTATAGCGTGGTTCCAGTTATGTTTATGTAAATATTTACACATTTTATATAGGAAAACACCATTGTTTTAAAATACACAATTTTATTATTTTACTTAAAAGTTTGTAAAATTGGATGGGACTTTTTTTTTCCCTCAAAAAAACTATTGATAAAACTTACTTTTAATTTTAACAAAAATTTGAATGTTATTTTAATTGCAGAACACTTTCTGAGCCTGAAAAATGGCTCTTGGCTAGTTTGAACACCAGTTAGGCAGGTTTATTTCTTGGTTACTTCAGAGCTGATATATGTAATTTATTCAAACAACCATCTCTCCTTCCCCCCCCAAAGGTTTTATTTAATCTTCATTTGTTACAAGATACAGGGAGAGGAGAGAAATTCAGATCATCGCCTTTTTTTCCCTTCCTTTTAACTAAATCTGTTTTTACTAACAGCACTAAAATATTTGTTGGAAAAATGGAAGCTTAACCTGTCTAGACTGTGACCTATGCAATAAAATGTATGGTCCAGGACTACTGGTGTGGAGTGTCTTGGGCTGTTTAGGGAGATTTCCTTGTACTTGTACTTCCTAAGATCTTGCTAAATCTGGTTTTAGGAATTGCATTATATTGAAATTTTGGTTTCTTGGCTAAGGTGATGTTTCTGAGATACTTGTATTTTTTATCTCTAGATACTATTAGCTTTTATTAGCAGAACTACTGAGATTTTATTGTAATATTTTAAAAAGTAGTATATCCAGTATTGTTTTTATAGGCTTATTTGCAGGATAATAGTAAGATTAGAAAATTCATTAGGATAATATATTTATTATTGAGTGCCTCATGTAATTCTCACTTGGAATTTTGGAATAGCTTATACTTCCTGATACAGAGCCATGGGGAATTAAATGCATTAAGAGTAAATATTTTAAATTTTTTATAAAGCAGAACAGCTAATTTAACTTAATGGAGGGTTTTCATATTTCTTGTGATAAACTAAACTGCACATAGTTTAAGGAACTGTCAGCCACGTAGGCCATGTAACAGCTATTCTTTCCAAGCCTAGAATCCATGCCATTGAATTTATGCAACAAATATTTAATGAATATCTACTACATGCCAGACATGTTCTGCTGAGTGTGCAGTAATAAACAAAATACAGAAAGTCCTTGCTTTTATGGTTACACTCTCAGGGTAAAGGCATGCGGTTACGTAGCCATACCATTGGTGCTTGGTAGGTAAGGCTAAGTAGAAAAAACAGGAAGGTAAGAGGCCTGTAGAGAATGTGGGATGTGAGAGGAGGGATGGCTTCTTCTGTAAGCCGTCAGAGAGGGCTTCTCCGTTAGGTTTCATTTGAGCAGAAACTCGAAATAAGTGAGGAGTGAGCTATGTGGATATATGGAGGATATTTTGGAGAAGAGCTTTCTAGCCAGCATTAGAGTAGTACCAGATCATCGTAAGTTTTGGTTTTTATGTTTGTGTGATGGAAAACCATTGGAATGTGTTTTGAGGGTGATCTTAAATTATATCAATTTGTCATGCGTATGTGAAGAAATGGACAGATGGAATTACATTATAGGGAGCAATTCTGTGTGTGCCACGCATTGTGATTGATGTTTACAGATTCGATCTTAGAATTTTCATTAATGCCATTTATTTTTCAGATGCACAGTTTGGGTGGTTTCTAGTTTTTGCCTAGAACTTTCTCATGGAGCATTTGTGTCTTCAGTTGCACTTAAAATGCGTTTTCTAAGGTGGACCTTGGTAGCAGTGGACAGAAGTTCTCCCTACTTCAGTCTTTACCACCATGTGTTTTTTCATATATGCTGGCCATTCTTGTGATGAATAATGAGGTTGATGACCTTTTCAAATGTTTATTGGCTACTCGGATTTTTGTGGGTTTGTGTGTGTGTGTGTGTGTGTGTGTGTGTGTGTGTGTGTGTGTGAAATACCTGCTTATCTTTTATCTATTTTCTATGGGGTTGTTATATTCTAATTGATTCATAGCAGTGACTGCCTTTCCAATTATTGTAAGTTGCTTCCTTAGTCTGTGGCTTGACTTGGAGCACTTACAATGGTGTCTGTCCTTTGACAAACAGACATTCTTAATTTTAACAATTTGTTTCCTTTATGGTTAGTGTTTTCTGTCCTGTTTTTAAGAGGTCTTTCTTACTATTCTTCCATAGATACCCTCTTATATTGCGTAATAGAAGCTTTATTGCTTTGTCTTTCACGTTGAGAAAGTGAAATTGGCTTTGTATATAGGAGGGGATTGAGGGTCAGGTTTCATTTTTTACTGTATGGATACCTAGTTGCCCCATCAGCATTTATCGGAAAGAGTGTCAAGTTTTCACTGCATTGTCGTCTTTGTCATAAATCAGGTGACTGTGAGAGTAACTGATTGGTTTCTTGACTGTGCTCTTGGCTTGTCTATTCTTGCAGCAAACCTACGCTGTCTAAATCATTATGACTTTGTAAGTTATCACGATACCTGATAGTGTAATTTTAGTTGTGGTTCCTCAAGAGTGCCTTTATCCTTTCCAGTCCCTATGCTGTTTCTTTTTCTTGCCTTTGGTATTGGCCAGTTCAGATGGTGGTAGTGGGCATCACGGGTCAACTTTTAAACATTTACCATTAAGTGTGATATTTACTGTAGTTTTCGTATTTGCTTTTTATCAGATTAAGGAAATCTTATATTCCAGGTTTGCTATGAGTTTTTATGAGTGGGTGTTGAATTTTAGAAATGTTTTTTCTAAGTTGATTAATTATAGGTAATGTATTGAAAAGAGTATATTTGTCCTTTCTAATGTTGAAGTTACTTATTTTTTAAGAAAGGCACAGTTGTAAGAATATGTGCTTGTATAGCCAAAGGCACATTTCATTTTGTATGTAGGTAAGTTTTCAGAACTCATTACTTGTAAGTTTTATTTTATTTTAGATCAACTTCTTATTGTTGGCACTTAATATTGTGCCAGTAATGTGCCATAAGAAGAGACCCCCTTGGTTTTCGTCCTTTGAAAGTTGTTAATAAACATAAAACAATATTTCAAGAGGAGAAAACACATTTTCATTGGGTTAGGCTTCTCTAGATTGGAAGAAAAGATCCAGGCTTCTCTAGATTGGAACAAAAATTGGGAATGGTCCCAGGGAAAGGGAGGAAGGAGGTGTGTGGAATCTGTGATTTGGCTGGCCATAACTGCTTGATTCTGTTTTCCCACCTGTTGTGTTCATTTTGAGTTTAAAAACCTTTTAGCTTCTGTCACTTGTCTTAATCACCAGATTGATGTCTCTATCTTTTTAGTCTCTCATATGCAGCTTTTCCCCCTTAAACTACAACTGTTTATTTGAAAAATTATAAAACTACAGGAAAGGTGAAAGAACAGTGTGATGAAACTGTTGAATCAGTTAACGTTTTGTCCCATTTTCTTTTCTCTTTATATATTTTTTTCTTTCCCCCCTGCAGAACCATTCAGAAGTGAATTGCAGACATCATCACATCAGTAATGCTGCAGCACATATCATTTTACATGAAGGTCATTCTTCTATAGAACAGTATCTTTTTTCTTACCAAGGAAATTAACATTGACATGTACCATATTCACATTTTCTCAGTTTTTGTGAAAATGCCTTTATAACTCTTTTCAATCCAAGAGCCAGAGATTACCATAGCCTTTGGCTATCTTATCTCCTTAATCTTTCATCTAAAGTTATTCCCCGCCACCTTCTGTCTTTATGAAATTGACATTTCTGAAGCATTAGGTCAGGTTTCTTGTAGAATGTCTCACAATTTGGAGATGTCTAGTGAATGTAATAATGAAGAAACAAACAATTTTGGCAAGAATACTACATAGATAGCTGGTGGGTGGTACGAGCCTGTAGTCCCACTTACTCCAAAAGCTTCAAAGGCTGAGTCAGGAGGATTGCTTGAGCCCTAGAGGTAGAATCCAGCCTGGACAACATAGTGGTAAGGTCCTGTCTCCAAACACACACACACACACACACACACACACACACACACACACAGACACACACACGTGCGCGCTCGCATAGATGATGACTTTTTATTGCATCATGTCAGGAGACACATAATGTCATTTTTGTCCCATTAGTGTTGCTAACCACTTGTTTAAGGTGGCATCTGCCAAGTCTCTCCATCATAAAAATACTTTTAAATGGTATAGTACTTGAAGACAGTGTAAATGTTCTATTTCTCAAAGGCCTTGGATGATCCTTGCCTAAATTGGTTATACCATTGGTGTTTGCAAATCAGTGATTTTCTAACCATGTGTTTATTAGTTGATGTTTTTCAATAAATGAGAACTCTAGTGGGTCCCTCCCCTTTTTAGTTTCACAATAAATTCATTTTTTTTTTGTTTTAAATTGAGAGTGATAATAATCTCTGTCATTGTTTCTTTTGATGTTCAAATTGTTCTAAATTTGAGCAATGGAAGCCCCTTCAAGCTGGCTTAAGCATGCATTCTTTTTTTTTTTTTTTTTTTTTTTTTTTTTTTTTTTTTTTTTTTTTTTTTTTTTTTTTTTTTTTTTTTTTTTTTTTTTTTTTTTTTTTTTTTTTTTATTTGAGACGGAGTCTTGCTCTGTTGCCAGGCTGAAGTGCAGTGGCGCAATCTCAGCTCACTGCAACCTCCGTCTCGGGTTCAAGCAATTCTTCCTCCTCAGCCTCCCGAGTAGCCGGGACCACAGGTGCGTGCCACCACGCCCGGCTAATTTTTGTATTTTTTAATAGAGATGGGGTTTCACCATGGCCAGGGTTGTCTCGATCTCTTGACCTCGTGATCCGCCCGCCTCAGCCTCCCAAAGTGCTAGGATTACAGGCGTGAGCCACCGCGCCCGGCCTGCATGCATTGTTTTTGTTTGTATTTTTGAGACGGAGTTTCACTCTTGTTGCCCAAGCTAGAGTGCAGTGGCATGATCTTGGCTCACTGCAACCTCTGCCTCCTGGGTTCAAGCGATTCTCCTGCCTCAGGCTCCCTGCCACCACACCTGGCTAATTTTTTTTTTATTTTTAGTAGAGACAGGGTTTTACCATGTTGGTCAGGCTGGTCTTGAACTCATGATCTCAGGTAATCCACCTGCCTCGGCCTCCCAAAGTGCTGGGCTTACAGGTGTGAGCCGCTGTGCCCAGCCTATGCATTCTTTTTTTCATTATTTGATCATTACGTTGCTTTCTGGCACAAGATGTTCCAGGCTTGTCTGTACTTTGCCTTAGTCCTGAAGTTGACTATTTCTTCAAAGAGTCTTATAAAATAAATAACGCTTAGAAACCAAGATATGGACACAAGGAGTGCTGATTGCTGCTGAGGTGTTATTGCATCAAGTGGACAGTAGTAAGGAAATATATTAACCTTCAGTATACCAGGAAAAGTAGTCATCACCATTTACTATCTAGGTCCAGTGTATCCTTTTTACTGTTTATATTTTTAACTAAATTTTGCAAATAATTTACAGGTCTAAAAATAAGGAATAGTGAAAAACAATTTTATTGGAAAGGTTAATCAGAATTTCAACACAGCAGTTCTCTTTATATTAAGCAAATCTTGATGCATAAACATTATGAGCGATTTAAAAATACTGCCACATGTCAGAACAATGGGATTGTCTAGGTTCTTGTTGCAGATTATTGCATGATGAAGTCCTTCTTGTTGAATGACTGACTGGATGGGAATATCCTATTTCCTTTTTGTTCTTACAAGTGTAGTGTTCACTCATTGATTCTTTAGTTTTCCTCATTCAAATCAGACAGCCTTTGTTTAACATTCGCTAAGTTCAGATGTGTGTAGTTTTCTTCCTCCATTGTCATGGTCTCTTCTAGGACTTAAAGAGATAAGCCATTACAGAATTCCTGCTTTCAGAACCTATTTCTGGTATCTTCAGGGTTTTTTTCTCCTAGCCTCTGACCTGAAGAAGTTAAAAAACTTACAGGTGTAGAAGAGGAAATAGAATTTAGAGATCTTTTATTCTAGCAATCTTATTGTGCTAAACTATATTTAATAAAATTTGCCATTTAACAATTCTTTTGTGTATACTTTTCAGTGACATTGATGATATTCACTATTATGTAACCATCACTGTTCTTTATAAAACTTTTTCGTCACCCCAAACAGAAACTCTCTACCCACTAAGCAGTAACTCTCCCATTCTCCCCTCACTCACACCCCTAGTCAGTTAAGATTATACATTTTGTTGCTTGTGTTTTTGGTGTCATATCTAAGAATCCATTGCCAGATTCAAGGTCTTGAAGATTTATACCTATGTTTCCTTCTAGGAATTTCATGATTTTAGCTTTTATATTTAGGTCATTGATCCATTTTGAGCTAATTTCTGTATATTCATTGATTGTTGATTTTTGAGAAAATTCATCTAGGATATTGTCATCTGAAGACTCATAATCTGAGATTTAATTTATGCTCTCATTTCACCATCATCATGAGTGTCTTTCTGTGCTATCCAGTGTGATAGCCATTAACCACATGTGGCCATTATACTTAAATTTAAAATTCAAATTAATTAAAATTAAGTATAATAAAAATTCAGGTTTTTGGTTACGATAGGCACATCTCAAGTGCTCATTAGTCACATTTGGCTATTGGCTTGTATCGGTCTGTGCTGATGAAGATTCTCATCATTAAAAAAAAAAGATACTGGACTTCATTGGTTAAGAGTGCTGCTAACTCTTTATATTCATAATCGGACTTGTTTAATAATAGTGAAGTACCTTTCCATCACTTTTTTCCTCTTTCCATTATAGGCAGAAAATAAAAAACCTGAATTCTCAACTGTGTTTATTGAAAGCTAAAGGCAGACTACAAAGATGGCGTCTGCTATCATTTGTACTTTCTTGAAAGGTGATGCGATACCCTAGACAATGCAGTGAGAAAACAGAAGGATGATATTTTACTGTTGATTGCGTCATCCTTCTAGGTGATTACAGAATTCTTTTGTTTTCTCATTTTCTTACTATTTAGTTTTTGGGTTTTTTTTTTTTTTTTAAACATAGGAATAGTTGATCATAAAATAATTACTAAGGTGATGATGAAATGGCAAGATGCAGGAAAAATATAATCACTAGGATCCTGTAGTGTATCTTTGACTTACAAAGACACTGTACCTATATGGTTATTGCAAAATAAAATGAGTTTTTTTTTTCTTAATAGGAATTAAAAAAAAAATCCTTGAAAGGCCTCTAAGAGGATAAAAGTCATGAAATATTAATCCTTGCAAATAGTAGAACTACTCAAGAAAGAAACTAAAAATGTAAAACTGGGTTCAGTGGACCCTGCCTGTATATATACCCTGATACTTTGAATTCAAATCCATTACCACAAGATTCTTCTTAAACTTTCCCCAGTCTATATTTGAGTATTTCCTTTAATAGTGAGAACCCTGGTTTTCAACCTCTGTATTTATTCATTTACTCTGTCCTACAATATATACAAAATAGCTTCAGAATTACTACATTAATACCACTGCCAATAGCAAATCTATCAAGTAAAGTTCAACATTTCTTTGCCGTTCCATTGACTTTTGTATAGTTAATGCTTTTGGGGTGTACAGTTAGGGTACTGATCTCAAAAGTTACTTGAATTATTTTTTTTCTTTGAAGTTATAGCTTGGATTTTTATTTATGTTAAACAAATGCTCTGAAAGAAGAGACCCCCACCAAACAGGCTTTGTGTGAGCAATATGGTTGTTTTTTCACCTGGTGCCGGCGGGCTGAGTCTGGAGAGTCAGCAGAGGGCAGTGGGAAGAGGGCAGTGGGATGGGAGTTGGTTTATAGGTTTGGGGTAGGCGGTGGAAAGTTACAAAGTTGCAGTTTAGGGTAGTTTTTGCAAGCTGGGGAAGGGGTTGTAGGTCCAATTGCCTTATCAGTTGAGGCAGGAATAAGGAACAATTGAGGAATGTCTCAAGTTAATTAGGTGCCCATTCTTCCCCTTTTCATGGTTGTCCAGTTACTTCAGACTTTCTAGTTCCAGGAACTTACCTGGAGTGTCCCTCCAGTTCACAGAGGTTACCATGGTGTCCATGGCGCAGTCAGTCAGCCTAAAAGACCTTACAATTTGTATTGGATATTTGCTTTTTAATTTTTTCCACTTAATTGCATTTTATAAATACATGAAAACATTTATGTGATTCAAAATCACAACTATATCCAAAGTTATCCCTACTGAGGTAATTCTGATTCATTCTCATTCCCTCTTTTACCTACTGTTGTCAACGTGTTTATAACATGGGGAAAAATCCACACCGAGACAATGGATCACTCAGCAAGGCCAGTTTACTTCCTGCAGAAAGGGTGCAACTCGCTGGCAGTCTTGCCACGAGAGCTCACCTGAACAAGGAGACAGGAGCATTTACATAACCTGACACAATCACCCTACTGCTGTGTCCAGTTTCCATTGAACGGGACCTCACATTCTGTGCTTGACCCGATTGGCTAAAAACTTGGAAATTTTCTAAAGAAGTAAAGGCAGAGGAGAACAAAGAAAAAGAGTAACTTGAGGATTGCTTAGAACAGTGATAGCATTTCCAAGTAAGGAAGGGGAATAAGCTATGACCTGAGATTTGCCTGGGCTTGCCTAGGCGTGTCAAGGCAAATATCTAGCCTAAAGTGTAAGAACAAAGAATCCAGGATGCACTTATTTCTTTACTATAACTAACTGCTACCATAAGATTATTAGCAAGAACTTTAAAGCAAATTAACCTTTGAAGAAACTATCATTTATTTGTAATGAACTAAGAGGAAAGTTCCTACACCTACCCCTATAGATAACTCTTTTTTTTGAGATGGAGTTTTGCTCTTGTTGCCCAGGCTGGAGTGCAGTGGTGCAGTCTTGGCTCACTGCAACCTCCGCCTCCCAGGTTCAAGCAGTTCTCCTGCCTCAGCCTTTCAAGTACCTGGAGTACAGGCACCTGCCACCATGCCCTTCTAATTTTTAAAATATTTTTAGTAGAGATGGGTTTCACCATGTTCGCCAGGCGGTTTCAAACATCTGACCTTAAGTGATCTGCCCACCTCAGCTTCCCGAAGTGCCGGGATTACAGGCGTGAGCCACCGCACCTGGCCTAGATAACGGTTTTCATTCACTTTTGATCAGTCCTTCCTCTGTTCCTTCTTTAAAAGTAATTACATGTGGCTGGGCGCGGTGGCCCATGCTTGTAATCCTAGCACTTTGGGAGGCTGAGGTAGGTGGATCACAAGGTCAGGAGTTTGAGACCAGCCTGGCCAACATGGTGAAACCTCGTCTCTACTATAAATACAAAAATTAGCTGGACGTGGTGGCACCCGCCTATAATCCCAGCTACTGGGAGGCTGAGGCAGGAGAATATCTTGAACCTGGGAGGCAGAGGTTGCGGTGAGCTGAGGTAGTGCTACTGCACTCCATCCTGGGCGACGGAGCGAGAGATTCAGTCTAAAACAAACAAACAAACAAACAAAAAAACCTTATATGTGTTCACTTTATATCCGTTCCATACTGCCTTCTTATACAAAATGTAGCATATTTTGCCTTTTTTTCATCTCATTAAATGATAAACCTGAGAGTTACTCTGGTTCATAGAGGTATTCTTAATCATGTTTTGTGGTTGCATAGTACTTTATTGTGTGTCCGTGTCATCAGATATTTTGCTGGTATCTTATTGATGGGCATTTGGTGTTTTTCAGTCTCTTGATAGTACAAGTAATGCCTCAGTAAATCACTTTATGCATATGTTGTTTCTCATTTGTGAAGTAACTTAAGGTGGAGTCCTAGAGATGGATTACTGAGTCAAAGGATAAATTGGTTTAGCTTTATCCATATTTATAACCACCCTCTCAATGAACTGTTCAACCTTTAATTTATAGTATGAAATAAAAAGACGTAAGAGAATTAGAAGAATATTTTATCTGAAAACTAGGAATTCCGTGAATTGGCTGTTTCCTGTGATCTTCACTGCCGTTTTCCCAGTTAGCAGTTTTTTCTTTTCTTTTTCCCAGTTTCAAGCGATTTTACTGCCTCAGCCTCCTGAGTAGCTGGGATTACAGGTGACCGCCACCACCATGCCCAGCTAATATTTGTATTTTTAGTAGAGATGGGATTTCACCATTGTTGACCAGGCAGGACTCAAACTCCTGACCTCAGGCGATCTGCCCTCCTTAGCCCTCCAAAGTGCTAGGATTACAGGTGTCAGCTACTGTGCCTGACCCAGTTATTTCTTACAAAAGAGGCAGTAATTCCTGGCTGGTCTTGGCAGTTCCACTTTTGTTCCTCTTCTGCCTATTTTCCAGAGTACT
>NW_016107576.1:5854765-5856271 GCF_001604975.1 Cebus imitator | reverse complement strand
TTGAGGTGGAGTTTTGCTGTTGTCCAGGCTGGAGTGCAATGATGTGATCTTGGCTCACTGTAGTCTTTGCCTTCTGAGTTCAAGCAGTTTTCCTGCCTCAACCTCCCAAGTAGCTGGGATTACAGGCGTGTGCCACCATGCCCAGCTAATTTTTGTATTTGTTGTAGAGATGAGGTTTCACCATGTTGGCCAGGCTGGTCTTGAACTCCTGACCTCAGGTCATCTGACCCCCTCAGCCTCCCAAAGTGCTGGGATTACAGGCGTAAGCTGCTGCACCTGGCCCAGAATAGCCTTTAAGAATGCAAATTGGATTGTGTCATTTTGTCCTTTTCCTGCTTATAATTCTTTTGGATTTATCAGCAGGAAAATCGTAAAATAAATACAATTTATGTTTTGAAATTTTAAAATGGATTCCAAGTTTCTCTTTACATCTGCAACTTTTCTTCTATTTTCATGAATGTATTAATCATAAAGTCTGTTATATTTTATAAATGCAATATGTCAGTCAAATGAAGGTCTGCTTTTATTTTTTCTCTTGGTTTCTTGCAAGCTACTTCTGTGTTTCTGGTTTTTTTTTTTTTGAGGTGGAGTCTTGCTCTATTGCCAAGACTGGAGTGCAGTGGCACGATCTCTGCTCACTGCAACCTCCGCCTGCTAGATTCAAGTGATTGTTCTGCCTCAGCCTCCTGAGTGGCTGAGATTATAGGTGCACACCACAATACTGGCTAATTTTTGTATTTTTAGGAGAGACGGAGTTTCACCATATTGATCTGGCTGGTCTTGAACTCCTGCCCTCGTGATCCGCCTGTCTTGGCCTCCCAAAGTGCTGGGATTACAGGTGTGCGCCACCACGCCCGACCTGCTTCTGTTTTATAGATTGCCTTGTGCCTTGTAGTTTTGGACTGGATGCCAGATGCTGTAATGAAAAATTCTGGAGATTCTGGATGATGTTACTCTCTCTCAAACAGGGTTAAGTTTTCTTTTAGCAGCCAGAGTAATCCTTATGGAGTATGTTGTCTGCTTAATAAATTATGTGATTATATGTGTATAGCTCTGTTTCTCTATTCTCTTCCATTGGATGATTTGCCTATACTTGGACCAGTATCACCCTCTTATTATTTTAGCTTTATAATAGGTCTTGATATCTAGTAGTAAAATTCCTCTAGCACTTTGATCTTCTTTAAGATTATGTTTACTATTCTGACCCTTTGCTTTTTTGTGTGTATTTTAGGATTAGCTTTTCAGTACTCATAAAATAATATTACTGGGGTTTTGCTTGGAGTGCACTGGATTTAAGGATCAGTTTGAGGAGAATTAAGATGTTTACAATATTGTTTTAAAATCTATGAACATGGTATATCTTTCAATTTATTGACTTCTGTAACTTCTCAGTATTAGCTTTTAAAAATATTAAATCTTCATGTGTTGGATTTATTTCTAGATACTATTTTTATCGCATTTTGTAATTTATTTGCTATTCTTTTTTTTTTTTTTTTTTTTTTTTTT
>NW_016107576.1:5850509-5854740 GCF_001604975.1 Cebus imitator | reverse complement strand
ACCTGGCATAGACTTACTTGATTTTTATGTATTGACTTTGTTAAATTTGTTGTTGTGGTTGTTAAAAAATAGAGATGGGGTTTTGCTATGTTGGCCAGACTGGTCTTGAACTCCTGGCCTCAAGTGATCCTCCCACCTTTGCCTCTGAAAGTGCTGGTATTTACAAATGTGAGCCACCATGCCCGGCCTAAATTTATTTGAATTCTAGTTACTTGCCTATACATTCTGATAGTATCTGTATAGTTATATACAGGCATGTTGTTTGTAAATAATGACAGTTTTATTCACTCCAGTTCTTGATTTTTTGAATGTTTTTTTTGTTTTTGTTTTGTTTTGCCCTATTGTCTGGGCTAGGACCTTTAGTATAATGTAAAATAAAAGTAGTGGCATTGGGCTTTACATACCAGGAGGGCAGTTTTAGTATTTCATCATTACAGATGATGTTCATAGTTGGCTTTTTGTAGCTACTCTTTATGGACATTTTCTCCTGTTGCTAATTTTATCATGAGTGGATGCTGAATTTTATCAAATGTGTTTTCTGTGTTTCTTTGAGATATCAATATGGTAAATTACTTTGACTCTTTAAAAATATTAAAATGTCATTGCATTCTTGAAGCAAACCCATTTTTATTTTATTTTATTTTTTAAAGACGAGGTTTCACCATGTTGGTCAGGCTGGCCTTGAACTCCGGACCTCAGGTGATCCGCCCGCCTTGGCCTCCAAAGTGCTTGGATTACAGGCGTGAGCCACCACACCCGGCCGAAGCAAACCTATTTGTGTAGGATGTGTTTACCTTGTTATATATTGCTGTATTAAATTGGGTAATGTTTTGTTAAGGTATTTTATTCTGTGTTCCATGAGGCAGAATTCACCCCTCCTTCCCCTCCCGCTTCCCCCCTCCCCTTCTTCCGTCTCTTTCCCCCTCCCCTCTCTTCCTTGTCTTCCCCCTCTCCCCTCTTCCCTTGCCCCCTGAAGTGGTTCATGCCTGTAATCCCAGCATTTTGGGAGGCTGAGGTGGGTGGATCACCTGAGGTCAGGGGTTTGGCCAACATGATAAAACCCCACTTCTACAAAAAATACAAAAATAAGCCAGGCATGATAGTTCATGCCTGTAGTGCTAGCCATTCAGAAGACTGAGGTGTGAGAATCGCTTGAACACAGGTTGCAGTGTGCTGAGATAATACCACTGCACTCCAGCCTGGGCAAGTGAGACTCAGTCTCAAAAAAAAAAAAAAGATTAACACTACCTTTCAAACCTATAATTTTCTTTTCTTGTAATGTTCATGTAAAGATTTGGCTTCAGAATTAGGCTGGCCTCATGAAACTCCCATTTTTTTGTATCTATAAAAGAGTTTGTATACTATTGTTACTGAGTTTTTTTATGTGTGTGTGTGGTTTTTTTTTTTTGAAACAGAATCTCACTCTCTCATCCAGGCTGTAGTACAGCGGCCAGTCATGGCTCATTGCAGCCTGGAACTCCCAGGCTCAGATGATCCTCTCGCCTCAATCTTCCTGAGTAGCTGAGGCTACAGGAATGCACTGCCATGCCTGGCTAATTTTTCTGTATTTTTTTGTAGAGACAGAGTCTCACTGTGTTGCCCAGGCTGGTCTTGAACTCCTGGGATCAAGCTATCCATCTGCCTTGGCCTCCCAAAGTGATGGGTTACAGGCAAGTCAGCCACTGTGCCTGGCTGGTCCTGTTTGTATCTTAAATGTTTGGGAGAGTTTGTCAACACAGCTGTCTTGGCCTTGTGTTTTTTCTTTGGACATTTTGTATGGAGATTTTAATATATGACTTCAATTTCTTTGAAGGTTAAGGGACTATCTAGATTTTCTGTTTCTAGTTGTGTCAGCTTAGAAAATTTGATTTTCAAAGAATTGTCCTTTCTAAGTTTTCAAACTTACTGGCTCTCTGAGTTACTCTCATACCTGGTTATCATTTTAGTATCAGTAAATTTGGTATCGATGTTCTCTTTTTAATTAATGTAATTTTTAATTTGTGGGTTTTTTCCTACTTTATCTTCTTAGTGGTTTACCAATTTTATCAACCTTTGAAAACCAATTTTTGCCTTGGATTTTTTTTCCTCCTCTTTTGTAAGTCTACTTTTACTTTGTTGATTTCTGCTCTTTTTTTTTTTTCCCCCTTTTAAGATTTTTCTTTGGCTGTAATTTTTCTAGCCCTTTGAGATGATAGCTGAGGTCATTAATATTTATCTTTCTTTATTATAAGATACACATTTGGAACTTAAAATTTTTCTCTAATCATTGCCTTAGATACTCCACACATTTTGTATGTCATTTTCCTTATCAGTCATTTAAAGATATTTTCTAATTTCTATTGTGATTTGCTCATTGATCCATAAATTGGAAATATTTTCTACTTATTTTTCTGTTTCTCTAGTGTAGACAGAGGATACATTCTGTGTAATTGAAATTTACATCTTGCCTTATGACCTAATTCTTTTTTTCTTGGTAAATTTTTCATAGTTTACTTGGAAAAAAATGTTAATCCTGCAGTTTTTGAGTTCAGTATATATGTGTTAGCTCAGGCTGCTTGAATATGTTGTTCTAGTATTTTATGTTCTTGTTAATTTTTTTGTCTGCTAACTCTATCAGTTACTGAGATGTGTATTAAAATATTCACTAAGATTATAGATTTACTTTTTTCTTATTTTTTAAACCTTTGCTTTATGTATTTTACAGTTATGTTATTCGTTGTATACAGATTTAGAATTGTAATAACTTCCTGGTCAGTTGACTTTTCACCATTCTGAGATATTTTTATCTCTAGTGATGCTACTTGCTTACAAGTCTTCTTTGTTGGATGTCACTATGATCACATTAGCCAAATTTGTTTGTTTTGTCTATCTTTAAAAAAGAAACTTTTGACTTTAGTCTTTTGGGTTCAAAGTGTATCTCATAAACAGCATAAAGTTGTGGTTTTAATACTCAGTCTGGATATCTTTTCCTTTAATTTAGAGTATTTTAAGCAATTATATATAATAGGATTCCATATATATTTTATCTTTCTATTAGATCTACATTGCATTTTTTATTTAAAAAATTGTAGTAAAATATAACAAAATTTACCATTTTAATCATTTTATTTTAAAAGACTGCATCTTGTTCGTCACCCAGCTGGAGTGCAGTGTCATGATCATAGCTCACTGCAACCTTGAACTCCTGGGCTCAAGTGATCCTCCTGCCTCAGCCTCCTGAGTAGCTGGGACTACAGATGTGTGCCATTGCTTCTAGCTGGTTAAATTTTTTTTTTTTTTTTAGAGACAAGGACTCACTGTTGCCCAGGGTGGTCTTGAACCCCTGGCCTCAAGCGGTCCTCCTGCCTTGGCCTCTCAAAGTGCTGGAAATAGGCATGAGCTACCATCACTAGCCCATTTAAATCATTTTTAAGTGTACAGTTCAGTGGCATTGGGTATATTCACATTGTTGATCAACCATAACTACCATCTGTCTCCAGGCCTTTTTTTTTTTTTTAATCTTGTAAAGCCGAAACTCTGTTTATTAAACAATAACTCTCTATTCTTCTCCTCCCCGATCTGGCCACCACCATTCTATTATACTTTTTGTCTCTTATGAATTTGATTAGGTACTTAAAGGGAATCATATAGTATTTGTCCTTTGGTGACTGGCTTATTTCACTTACTGTAATGTCTCAAGATTTGTCCATGTTGTAGCACATATCAGAATCTCTTCCTTTTTAAGGCTGAATAATATTCTGTTGTATTTTAGAATGAATTATACACTTTTGTTTATTCTAGCATCCATGGATACTTGGGTTGCCTCTACCTTTTGGTGATTTTGAGTAATGCTGCTATGAACATGGGTTTTGTTTAAGTATATGCTTTTGATTCTTTGGGGTATGCTCGAGAGGTGGAATTTCTAGATCATATGGTAATTCTATATTTAATTTTTATGGAGCTGCCACACTGCTTTCCCTGGTGAATGTACCATTTTACATTCCCAGACATATTCTCAAGGGTTCCAGGCCACAAACTAGACAACTTTTGGCATTTGCTGTTTTTGTTTTCTGTGAGGGCTGTCCTCATGAGTGGAGTGTGAAGTGGTATCTCATTGCAGTTCTAGTTTACCTGTTTTTATGTTCTTTTTTCTTTCTGCTTTTTTTTTTCCTTCCTCTGGATCAAACATTTCTTATTGTTATTTCCTCCTATTAACTTGTTTGTGATACATTTTTTTAACTACTTTTATACT
>NW_016107576.1:5832247-5850214 GCF_001604975.1 Cebus imitator | reverse complement strand
TTTTTTTTTTTTTTTAACAGATTACACTTATTTAATAATATCTGATTGTTTAATTTTTTTAGATATCACATTTAATTAACAGCATGTCCAGTTTAATAAACCTTTAGTATTTCTTTTAATGAAAGTCTCCTTGTGCAGAATTTTCTGTTGAAAATGTCATTATTTTTCCTTCATGTTGGAGGATCTGTTTGCTGTGTTTGTTACTATTGATTTTCAGTTTTTTAAAAAAAATTATTTAATTTATGTTTTTTAGAACACAGTTTCATCATGTTGGCCAGGATGGTCTCGATCTCTTGACCTTGTGAACTGCGTGCCTCGGCCTCCCAAAGTGCTGGGATTACCGGTGTGAACCACTGCGCCCAGCTGATGTGTTATTTTTTTCAGCATTTTGAGATATTATTCTATTACCTTTCACTTTCTGTCATTGATGTTGAAGTTAGCTCTAGCTCTAAGTCTTGTCACTCACTCCTTTGAAGGCGGTGAATCTCCCCTATGCCTCCTCCTCCTACCCCCAGCTGCACGTAAAGTTTTCTTTCTTTCTTTGGTTTTCATCACTGTAACTATGTTGTGCCTTGATGTAATTTTCTTTGTGCTTCTCTTGCTTGGGATTCTTGGAGTTTCTTCAGTCTGTTGTTGATATTTTGATATGAGTTTTAGGAAATCCATAATTCAAGATCTTTCAATATTGCTTTTGCTTCATTCTCTCTTCCCTTTCTGGATCTTGTACTTATACTGTGTTTCGCATGTGTTTTGTTGGCCTTTTCTGTATTTTCCATTTTTTAATTTTGAATCTCTGGGCTTTAATTTGGATATTTTCTTTTGACCTATCAGGTTCAAAAATCCTGATTTCTGCTATTTAATCTCCTTTTAATGCCATTTATTGAGTTAATTTTTGATTTTTCAGAGGTAGAATTTTCATTTCTTTATGTAGATTTCTATTTTCTAGTGAAAATTGCTGTTGTTTTTCTTTTTTCTGAGATGGAGTTTCACTCTTGTTGCCCAGGCTGGAGTACAATGGCTCAATCTTGGCTCACCACAACCTCTGCCTCCTGGGTGCAAGCAATTTGTCCTGCCTCAGCCTCCTGAGTAGCTGGGATTATAGGCATGCGCTACCATGCCCAGCTAATTTGGTATTTTTTGTGGAGACAGGGTTTCTCCATGTTGGTCAGGCTGGTCTTGAACTCGCAACCTCAGGTGATCTGTATACCTCAGCCTCCCAAACTGCTGAGATTACAGGCTTGAGCCACTGCATGTGGCCGAAAATTGCTATTTTTTCATATATTCCTTTTATCTTTTCCTCTATCTCCTTGAATGTATTAATCTTTATAATGTTTGTTAACAACAGTATCTAGATTGCATGTGTGTTTGGTTCTGTTTTATTTTTTCTTTTGATTTTTGGTTATATGATCCTGTTTCTTGGCATCCTAGTCATTTTTGACTAAATGCTGGGATTGTATCTTTAAAGATTGTAGATATTCCTGAAGGTGATAACTTCCTCTGGAAAAAGCTTACCCTTTCTTCTCTGGAGGCAGATGCAGGGGGAGCTGGTCACCTTACTCCAGGCAGGTACTGGGTGGAGTGAAGGCCAGGGTATTGTTTTAGTAAGGCATCTGCTGCTTCTGGTTTCTTCAGGCTTTCATCTGAAAGCCTGATTTTGCTCACTATGCAATATTTTCTTGGAGGCTTCGGAACTCTTAATTTTTGTTTCATCCTGAGCTCTGCTTTTCAGAGTTGTAGTTTATCTTTTTGGCCTTCACAGCTTCAGAATTTGACAGGTGCTGTGGGAGGGAAACCAGCTGTATACTTGAGACCTCTCCCGCTCTAATTTTGCTACCATGTAGCCTTGTCAGACTGCGCAAGGTTCTGCTTGTTTCTGTCTCCTAGTCATGGCTATCTTCTCAGGGCCTAACATAATTCTCAGCCTCTTGCCTGTGCCTCCTGTTTGAGAAAAAAGTGGCTTCAGAGGATCAGCTCACTCCTCCATGGTTCTCCCTTCTCTGAATGTTTAGTCCCTCCTGTCCTCCCTGCTTTAGCAGCTCTTGGGTGCCTTTAAAGAGATAATGTTTCTATTTATCTATCTCTTCTACTCTGTGAGAATTACAAGCTTTTTTGTCCTACTTGGAGTTATTATAGAAGTTTAGACTGAGATTTGAAGTTACATAGCTACTAGCAGTGACTTAGTGTGATTTTTACTACAGTCTCACTGACAGTGGTTTTTTTTGTTGTTTTTTTGTTTTTTTGTTTTTTTGTGTTTTTTTTTGAGATGGAGTTTCACTCTTGTTGCCCAGGCTGGAGTGCAATGGCACAACCTTGGCTCACAGCAACCTCTGCCTCCCAGGTTCGATTTTCCTGCCTCAGCCTCTCAAGTAGCTGGGATTACAGGTGCCTGCCACCACACCCGGCTAATTTTTTGTATTTTTAGTAGAGATAGGGCATCACCATGTTGGCCAGGCTGGTCTCGAACTCCTGACCTCAGGTGATCTACCTGCCCCGGCCTCCCAAAGTGCTGGGATTACAGGTATGAGCCACCATGTCCAGCCAATGATGTTTCTTTAAAATAAAAATGTACTTCTTTAATTGATGCTAAATAAGATTGTTTAAATTTAACTTCTTTGTTATTTGGGAGGATATTTTTCTTTTTTTTTTTACTATTTCTATTTACTCTTCAGTGGACTGTTTGTTTCCTCTGAGTTCTTCACAGGCATATTCTCCTCCTAATCTGTGTGGCAAGCTTACTACTATGAAGTTTTCTTAGTTGTAAATCATACGAATGCTTAGAAGGAAATTATGAGAGAATTTAATGTAAGAAGTCAGGAGGAAGTCAAGGGCAGGAGTTTTATGGGTCTGTGTGTTTTGTTTTCTTGTATGTTTATAGTGTTATTTCATGTACCAGCTGCTTTAGATGGTTGGTTAGCTTGTTCAGATCCCATCGTGGTCGTCTTTTCAGGAACAGAATCTGTAATCACCCGAGGCTCTTAATGTCCAAAGTAAATGAGGTTGGTCTAGTTAGCAGCAGGTATCCATCCTCTCCATTCATTGTGGCTACAGATGGAGAAATGGGATTCTTTACCTATTCTTTATGGAAGAAGGGCAAGGTTTCTACAAGGAAGGTATGTGCATGGAGAAGAAGTGATTGATATTTCTGGAAAACAGTGGGCGTGTAAGGTGGAATTCAGTTATTTCAGATTCAGAAATGTAGGTCACAATTTCTTATCTGCAATTCAGAAGCCTGAAAATCACTGAAAACAGTTATTAAGTTTCTAGCATATTCATTTTTGACAAAACTGTAACTGATATGGGTGAGGCATTTATTACATTTTGAATATTCATGTTTCATTGCAAATGTTGTTATGTTTACTACAGGGGTATATGATATATGTGATATATATGTCCTATATGACTTTACTAAAATATAAATGTCTCCTGCGGTTTTTGGGAGTAAGTGTTAGTAGACCTGTACTTCTTTAAGAGGACTTGTTGCTTGTTTACTTACTTATGGCCGGTGAATGCTGGTGGATGAAGGAGAATGGCCCCTACCTCATGGAGCTTTCAGCCACAACAGCTAAGAGTTTCTGGATCTCTAGTTCAAGTAATCCAGAAACCCTACGATAATGTAAGCACTTTGATTCTTAGAAATATTGCTGAATGCATGGCGCGGTGGCTCACGCCTATAATCCCAGCACTTTGGAGGTTGAGGTGGGTGGATCACAAGGTCAAGAGATCAAGACGATTCTGGCCAACGTGATGAAACCCTGTCTCTACTAAAATACAAAAATTAGCTGGGTGAGGTAGCATGCACCTGTAGTCCTAGCTACTTGGGAGGCTGAGGCAGGAGAATTGCTTGAACCTGGGAGGCAGAGGTTGCAGTGAGTCGAGATCACACTAACTGCACTCCAGCCTGGGTGACAGAGCCAGACTCTGTCTCAAACAACAACAACAAAAAATTACTGAATGTGCATGTTACCACCCTTAAAATATTTCCAATAGGAGAAAACTAATAGCATACTAAAGATAGCTAATAATGATTACTGAAAGAAAAAAAGAGTCTAGTTTGGAGGTCAAGCCAACAAGGGAGTGAGATGTACAATGCCGAAGGACATTAGACATAGTCTGATATTTGTATACAATGAGACTAGATTGGAATACAGACAGAAATGCCTTAGAAGCCTGTGTAGGAGGAATCTGGCTAAAACGTAAAGGTAAGGATTAAGGAGACTGTTTTTGTTTTGATTCCATCTTAGCTGCAATTTTAAATAAGAACCCGTCAGTGTTTTAAGAAGTGGCTCCGTACAATTTAACTTGGATTTCATTAGCAGTTTTGCTTCTCAGCATATTTATAACATAATTTGTTTAAAATTGAAATGGTTTTCTTTACTTTTATGGTGGTTTGTTTGTTTGTTTATTTATGAGGCAGCGTCTCCCTCTGTCTCTCAGGCTGGAGTGCAGTGGTGCCATTTCACCTCACTGCAACCTCCACCTCCCTGGTTCAAGCAATTAAAGCTACCTGAGTAGCTGGCATTACAGGCGTGCACCACCACGCCTGGCTGATTTCTTAATTTTTAGTAGAGACAGGGTTGCACTTTGTTGACCAGGCTGCTGAACTTCTGGCATCATGTGATCCACCAGCCTCAGTCTCCCAAAGTGCTGGGATTACAGGCGTGAGCCACTGTGCCCAGCCTGTGCTGGTTTTTATACAGTGACCCTCAATTTATTGCAGTTTATCCCAGTGCTTATTGCCTTTTTTTTTTTTTTTTACTGTTAGGAACCTGTAGTCAATTCCTTCCTTCTTTGCAAAGGGTTTATTTAAAAGATTTGTAATTCTGCAAATTTTGTTGAAAGTACACTTCTTATATACTTTGGTACTGATATTTATATACCTACTTGACAAATCTATCTTTTAAGAAATTATTCTCAGCTTTTAAGTAACTGTCACATAACAGTGTATGTCTGGTATCCATTGGCTTCAGCTCCCCCGATACTATTTTCTTTTTGACTCAGCAGCTTTAAAACCAAAATAGTAAGATCTGTCTTGAAGCTACAGTCTAGCAAGAGAAGCAAACTATGTAAATTTAGACAGCTCTGATTAGCACAGTTCCCAAACTGTTGTATTATGCATTAACCCATACGGGCAGAATTTAAAATTGCAGTTTGGTGAGAAAAGTTTTAGAAGTGAAGCGTTTTTGAGAAAAGTATCAAAGATCAAGAAACACTCTTGACCTTTTAGGCTTTCTGCTCCAGTCTAGTTTTAATGCGGCGTTGTGTTGAACTTGCAAAACTCATAGGTTTATGCCCTCTTGTGGTCTGTCACCAATATAAATAGCACAAATAAAAATTTTAAGTACTGGAGAGCCTACTGCATGTTACTGCTATCCTTTATAAAAAAAATTTCTAAAAAGCAGCTTCTGAGGAACAACAGCTAAGAAATGATTATTTCTATTTTCCATATAAGTTGTGGACCTTAAAAATTGTCAAATGTTATTTTAACCCTTGGTGACAGAATGCATGTATATGTTAGCTGGACACTAATGAACAGAAAAATCTTAGTTCGTTAGGGTGGACTGTCCATCATTGTCCTTCTGGGCATCTAACCCTATTAATTTATAAATATCTTAAAAATATGATGTGGTGTGATAGTAATTATGGGGTTAGCACAGTACCCTTCCACCTTTAACTAAACCTAACAGATATACTAGTAAATGATGTTTGAGAACTATGTTGTTTGTTCTTACTTTTTTCATCTGAAAGAGGCATTGGAAGAAATAAGGATTATAATGTTAGTGAATTGGCGAACTTAAGCTCATGGAATTTGCTTTTACTGACGTGATTGGCAAGGTCTTATTCATGACTGTGGGACTGAGGAACTAGTGGAGGAGAAATAGCAACAGCAGCCAATGTTTTAAGACTGCCGATGTCACCAGTGTTTTTCTGCCGTTTTCCAGTAAGTTGCATACGGTTGGAAGCAGGCCAGTATAGGGACTGTGGCCCTTAGGATTAGATAGAATCCCTATTAGAAAGACTGGGTTTTAAAACTGATTTCATCTCTTACCAGTTCCTGGACAGTTGTGTAATATTAAATAAATTACTTCTTCTCTGAATACAAGTTTCCTCTCCAAGTAAATATTAAAATAAGCTCCTTCATCGAACTCTTGGCAGCTTGTTTTGTCTTACGCAGCGTTGGCATATCCCACTGTTGGTACTGCTCGTAGGTTGAAGACAGTTTTGCGTTGTAAAGAATGTACACCATATGACTTAGTAGCCACTGGCTTGTTGGTAAAGACTCCGAGATGGTGGTAAATCAGCTCATAGTTTTTTCTTTACCGTGGACTTCCTGCCGCACTTCTATGTAGGTACGTACTTTATTATAAACTCTTGAGTGTAAATGAGGTCATTATATTCAAGAATTTACTAGTTCAGTTATTTTGATGTCGAAGCCTAGTAACTGTTTTTGAAAAAAAATGAAAATGATACAATAAGATTTTTTTCTTTAGGGGCACTTTTGCATGTTTTGGCAGGTTTAAAAAATAAAAAACTAATATTGTTCTTCCATTTTGATCTTAAAGTAATGAAACGTTTTTGTTTCTTTTGCTGTGTTTTCAAGTGTTGCTTGTAGGACAAGGCTCACTGCCTTATGGTTACTTTTAAAATTTAATACTTAAAGGAATTAATCTAAGTCTCTTTTCAGGAGAAATAAGATTATTTGGAATAATTTAACTTAAGAGAAAAATAAGGCTTCTTTTTTAACCCCTTCTACAATTTCTAAGTTGTAGAAATTTACTATTTTGTTTCTTTGAATAACTTTCTATAAAACAAAAAAAAACTAAAAAAAAAAAAAAAAACAAAAAACTCAATATAATAGAACTGCTTGGGCTTAAATCTTTTTCTGCAAGTAAGTGTACCGTAAATCATGTAAAGAAAGATAACCATAGGCATTTCATCAGAAGGCTAGTCTGAGTATTTTCACATCTACCTCTTTCATCTTACCCCTTATTTCTCATTTCCAAAATATTTCTTGTGTAGTTTACGTTTGGATCGTGCTTATTTGAAGTCTTCCGTGTTCTAAACACTATATGTTATATACTAATAAAGACTTGAAAATGTGAGGCAGCATTTTGGTAGTGAAAATTTCTCTTGTACGTTGTGAAATGGATTTTGTTGTTGGTCTGTTTTCCTAGGGAGCCTATTTTAGGAAAATAAAAGGAACAGGGGAAGGATGGCCAGAACAAAGTGGGGAGTAGACTATGGGGAGTGATGGCAAGAGCACATGCCATTCTACCAGTGACGTGTTTTTTAAACATAAATAGCATATGTGCCAAATTTACATATTTACTAATTAAAAAGGCTTCCTGGAAACATTAGGTAGACTATCTTCTATAACCTTTAACACTGTCACTAATGGATATAGCTTAGAAAATTTCCTCGAAGGTCCTTTAAATAATGTAAATGATTATGAATATGTAACTAGTTAATATGCAGCTACGAAAGGATTATCATGTAGAGGTTAATGAACATTCTGCTCTTATGGTTTGCAGGGCTTTGCTTTCTGTGCTTTTGGCTCACTTCATGCTTGGAAACACATGCATTGGGATTGGAAAACATCCTGACTGTTTTTGGGTCTCATCTATTAATGGGGTTGTTAAATAGGAACTTTATAAAAAGGATTTCATGAACATTTTTTTTCCTTTTTTCAATTTACATTGAATTCTGTTTGTCTGTTTTGTAATTACTGCCAAATCAGAAACAGTGAAACGGGTTGATGTAGTTTTAGCTTGGCTCTTCCAGATGTAAAGTCAGTACTCTATTATATATTGCCACTGTTATTAAGTGTTGCTATGTGATTGATACTTACTGAGAGATCTTCATTCTAAAATGGACTTTTTATGCTGAGTTAATGTGTAGTATGGTTGAGTTTCTGAATATAGCATGTATTTTGGTACAGGATTGCTGTCTTAGTATTTAAAATGTCCCCAAAGAAGACATCTATTTCAGGAATTAAATGTTATAATAGAGGAATTTAGTGACAGGTTTAAAAAAAAATATTACGTTTTTTTTTTTTTTTTTGGAGGTGGTGTGAAACATTGAGCATACACAAGAGATAATATTGGCATTTAGAGCAGTGAACTAGAGCAGCGTTTTGCAAACCAGATAATGCTGCTGTCTTTTTCACATGGCCTAATCTTAAGCATTTTGGCTTTCATCTCCTAGTGTCTCTGTCCCTAAAATGATGCTATGGTATTCTAGTCTGCTGTTTAAAATTTTTATTAATAGATAATTTAAAAGTAGAGATAATTAGCAATCCTTGAAAATAGTGTTAATTTTTAAATTGTCTTCAAAAATAGTGTTATTTTTTAAAATTGCATTTTTCTTTATTGACTAAGTGTTCTTATTTTCTGAGCATTTTGAGAATGTACTGAAATATCTCCAAGGAAAACAAATAACTTTTGTGCTTAATTTCATTGTTATAGTATTATAAACATAGCTTAAACTGTCTGTGAAGTGCTTACAATCTTTATCATAATTCACTGGGGAACAAATGAGCTGTTCAGAGCATCTCCTTATCCCAAGTATTTCTTCTTGAAAATGTAGTAGAAAAATATCACTGAATTCATTTTTTAATGCGTCAGAATAAAAATTACAGGTGAAAATGTTTGGAGATATACTGACAAAATAAAGTATTTTCACTACTGTCATTTCTTTTTTTTTCTTTTTAACTGATGAAACGTGGATGTTACATTGGTTTCTTGTTATTTATAATATTTACGTATTCTACAAAATGTGTAATACTGAGAACAGGTCTGTAGATTGTACAAAATACTAGTTATCTTATATCATTTGTCACCTAATAGTTATGAAGCGGGTTTTGTACCAAAGTATGAATCAGAAAGCTGTAATTTGTTCTGCAGTTATCAGCCCGCATTAGAGGGTTATGATAAAGTGTGCTGCTTAAAAACCAACATTCACATCTCTGTGTGCTTGACAAATAAAAATGTATACTGAGATGCCATTAAATCTGTAAAGCCACTGTTCTTGTTTTCAGATACACTGATTTTTGTAGCTCTGTGCATAGCTCTGTTTTTTTTCATGAGTAGTTATCTGTTTTCATGACAGGTGGTCACTAACTGCCAAGAGAAAATCCAGCATTGGTGAGTGAAAGATGGTTTTATTACACTTCTGAAATACTGATGGGGTAACCTACTTGTGTTTAAATAATGTGTTTGCTGTTTGTGTGTGTATATGTGACCAGTAATTGAATTCTTCTAGTAAGCTCCATTTTGAATGCCTTTGGTACTAATTTATATTGTCTTTCACCCTTTTCTGAATTACACGTTTCTGATTTTCTGACGTTGTGTTACTACTTGTGTTTATTCTGAGTGCCTTCTTTCCTTTCTTTCTTTCTTTCTTTCTTTTTTTTTTTTAAGTTAGAATACTGTTGATATTATGAATTGGAGACTGAGACATTTTTGAATGTAATCATAGTTCTTTTTTGGAGATATTTCTTACATTTTAGTGGAAAAACAATTGGAATCAGTTACTTTAAAATAATGATGGAAATAGGGCACAGAAATGTTTTCCCAAAGTTTGAAAAAAAATCAAATTGTCTACTTTTCAGAGCTTGTTTTATTGACTGTACTTGTTTTTTTTAAAGAGAGAAAGCATTATCTACTTTAATGTGCTAATCTATAGTTAATAGGACCACGTTTGGTAAATAACACACTTTCCTTTGGCTTCTGAGGAAAATGCTCAATTTAATGGTGAATAAAATCTTATATTATGAGTTGTCATGAGGTATAGCTGTTGATCTTACAGATATCAAATTACAATATATCCATGCTGTGCTTATGAAGATTTTACTGAGAGAACAACAGGAGCTGTCTTGATTATTGTCTGCAGGGTTATTTCAAAAATCATGGTAACTGCCCCTTTAGTGGTGAGATTAAACCTTCGGTTATACACCATCAAGCATATAATATTTTAAATTTATTTTAAGAGGCTTTTTCTTCATGCCTGAGAGATCTCCAAGGAAATAATTTATAGTTAGTGTATATCAAATGTTTTTTGGTTTAAATGCACATAGGCTGCAGGCAGTGGATAAGAGTGAAAATCAGTGCAATCTGTACACATCATCTTATTAAATTTTGACTGTTGGCTTGCAGAAAATAATCTAAAACTAATAATACCCACTTTATAAATAAAAATTCAGGACTTCATTAATTTTCAATAAATGCATCGTTGTAGTTGCTTCCACTGGTGGTGTAAGTCTGTCAGCATTTCCATAATGGTCCATTGGCCTTTCATTATACATTCAGTTCAGGTTAAAACTTGAAATACAAGTCCTTGGCCAAAGAATTTTTTCCCCAGCACATTGAGTCGGAGTGGCCCATTTTACAAATAATTTCCAGGGGAAGTTTTGTTAATGTGGACTTCTATCTATTGGTTTTGGTAAGAAGCTCAGGAAATTAGAAAGGTATTCACTGAGAATAGACGCTAGTTTACATAAATGGGTGAATAGTAACTTGCTTGTGGTTCATTTTATAAGATTCTTATTAGAGAGTTCTTTAAGGATAAAGGCACGTTTTCATCCATTTATTCACAACCCCTACTCTGTGTTTGGTTCAGAATAGGCACTTAATAAATGTTTGGGTAAATGAACACCAAATATATGGTTATTTTCTGTATCACATCTTAGTTTACAAATGCTCTAGTAGTGCTCAAGTCTAGTGAGCAGTGACAGAAATGTGGCATTTACTTGACGACAGGTTCAGGTAGCCCTCAATTTCATGTTTCAGTTTTTTAAAACCCTCTAAACTATAGAAGCTTAGCATTTTTGCCTATACATATCTTGAAGTAATACAGTACTTTATACATTAAAAAATTAAAGTTATTTTTTTCCAGTTAGAATTTGCATTTTCCTCTGAATCATTTCTGATTTGGTTCAGGAAACAGACTTTTCTGTTTGCTTTTAATGAGGATCTGTACATGGTATCATATTGCTCAAATCTGAATGGTCAGTAAGTTTATCAATTCATTATATCAAAAAATTGAGAGCAAAGTGTCTGCATTTCCCTGAAAGCCAGGAAATTGCTATTTGGGAGCATGGTGGAATTCTTGTGATATTTTTGCATTCTCTTAATTCCACAAACAATGATTGAGTTCCTACCATATGCCAGTATTGTGCTGCTGTTTAGAATTGAAAGACCCTGCCTTGGAAGAATTCACAGTCAGACATTAAACAGGGAAATCACAATAATTTTGTGCTACTTGCAGAGATAGGAAGCAAGTACAGGAGTTCAGAGGCTGGAGCCATTCTTAGGGTGTCTCACACACTACTTTTTAAAGCATGTTGCTTTAATTCTTACTTAACCCTTGGTATTAGCCTAGTGGAAAATACAATTTCTGTTAAGCTCCTCTTCTTTATGGGTACATACCGGTATAATAAAGAAGAATAAAATACATGATTTGAAAAATGCATTGTTATGCCAGTGATGTTTATGCTTTGTTTGTGTAATTTTTTTTTTTTGTTTGTGTAATTTTTAAAGGATTCTTTAAGGAACAAGAATGTATATTCTAGGTTCAGAAATAATCTAAATTGTTTTTTGTTTAAAAAAAATGTAGGACAGGGAGTCAAAATATTTGTAGAAAAATAGGAGTGACAATGGCTTGGGACCACAGGATCTACCCAAAAAAGTCTTTAAGAAAATTAATTTAAATCCTGGAACTTTGGTGAACTGAGACATTTATAATATTTGTTTACTTAATAACAGATAAAAAGGAAAGATCCAAGCGTAGCGGTTGAGAATTTGTATGACGTTATTTTAGAGCTAATAATAATGGTTTTCAGTTTAGTGAGGATTTTAAAAATGTTTTTTAATCATACATTTTTTCTTTATAATCTCTTTTACTTAACTCAGGAAATAAGGTATTCTGAAATTCACACACTGTCATCTCATTAAAGTATGAAGATACTTCCCAATGTTTGGTCCACTAGTGGCTGATCATTTGTGGATTATTTGTAATTTTCTTTCCAATTCTTCCTTAAAGAGCATGGCATTTGGAGTCACAGACTGTATTTGAATCCTGTCATTTATTAACGTTTTGACCTGAACAATTACGTTAAGAATCTCAGTTTTTTTCTTATAAAGTGATGATGATACACTACTTAACTCACAGGGTTGTAGTGAAGATCAAATGAGATCATGTCTATAGAACACTCTGCCTGGCACTCAATAAGTATTAATAGTAGCTCATATGTCTCTTTTGAAAATTTTAATTGTCAGACAAAAAAAAAAAGCCAGTGCTTTGTAAATATTTGTGAATATTTAGTGTTTATTCCATTTTTTGTAATGATGGAGAGAGAGTTGGCCCTCTGTGAATTATTGTTATAGCTTTACATGAATGTTTTAAAATCACATTTTGTTATGAAGAGTTCCAAGTAAGAGGTGATAGAGTAGTATAGTGAATCCTCATGTACTCATCAGCTTTGATAATTATCAACTCATGATTTTCTCTAAACTGTTTCAACATCTTACCTTGCCATCTACTCCTGCCTCCATTTTTTTTTTTTTTTAAACTTTTTTTAGATTCGGGAGGTACGTGTAGAGGTTTGTTGCAAAGGCGCATTGCGTGATGCTGAGGTTTGAGGAACAGTTGAACCCATCACCCAGATAGTGAGCGTGGTACCCAGTAGGCCGTTATTCAGCCCCTGTCTCTGCCCTTCCTCCCTGCTCTTATATTTCCCCAATGTTTATTGTTCCCATCTTTATGTCCATGTGTCCCCAATGGTTAACTCCCACTTTAAGTGAGAACATATAGTATTTGGTTTTCTGTTTCTACATTAATTCATTAGGATAGAGGCTTCCTGCTGCATCCATGTTACAGCAAATATTTCTTCTTTTTTGTGGCTAGTAGTCCATGGTATATATGTACCACAGTTTTATTATCCAGCTCACTGTTGATGGGCACTTGGATTGATTCCATGTCTTCGTTGTTGTGAACAGTGCTGTAGAGAACATACAGGTGCATGTATCTTTTTGGCAGAATGATAATTTTGGGGGGTGGTCTATATTTAGTAATGGGATTGCTGGGTTGAATGGTTGTTCAGTTTAGTTCTGAGAAACCTCCAAATTGCTGTCTACAGTGGCCCAGTAGTCCCACCAACAGTGGAAAAACATTCCCCTTTTTCTGCAGTACTGCCAACATCTGTTTTTTGTTTGTTCATGAGACAGAGTTTTGGTCTTGTTGCCCATTGCCTGTGCAATGGCGTGATCTTGGCTCACCTCAACACCTGCCCCCCGGGTTCAAGTGATTCTCTTGCCTCAGCCTTCTGAGTAGCTGGGACTACAGGCATGCTGTGCCACCACACCCAGCTAATTTTGTATTTTTAGTAGAGACAGGATTTCTCCATATTGGTCAAGTTGGTCTTGAGCTCCCAACCTCAGGTGGTCCGCCTGCCTCGGCCTTCAGAAGTGCTGGAATTACAGGCATGAGCCACTGTGCCTGGCCTATATTTTTTGACTTTTGAATAAAAACTATCCCACCTCCAATTTTGAAATGAATCTAAGTCATATCACTCCATCCAGAAATACTTTGGTGTATGTCTTTAAGAGATAAGAAAGACTGTATATTAACTTTTAAAGATTTAAATAAAAAATTTTAAATTAGGCAATACATTTACGTGTTTCAAAATTTAGGAAGTATGAAAGGATGTCAATGGTTCCTTCTACCTTTGTCCCCTAATTCTCAGTTCTGTTTTCTTTTTCTTTTTGAGACAGAGTCTTGCTCTGTCGCCCAGGCTGGAGTGCAGTGGCGCAATCTTGGCTCACTGAAACCTCTGCCTCCCGGGTTGAAGCGATTCTCCTGCCTCAGCCTCCCAAGTACCTGGGATTTCAGGCACATGCTGCCACGCCCGGCTAATTTTTTGTGTATGTTTTAGAAGAGACAGGGTTTCACCGTGTTGCCAAACACCGTGACTGGTCTCAAACTCCTGAGTTCAGGCAATCCACTCGCCTCGGCCTCCCAGAGTGCTAGGATTACAGGCGTGAACCACTGGGCCTGGCCCCTCAGTTCTGTTTTCTGGAAGCAACAGTTTTTACCAGTTGCTCAGAAATCTTTTCAGAAATGGTTTGCATAACGTAAGTGTTTGTGTATATATGTATGTGTGTGTGTGTTGTATATGTGTATTCACCTACATGTTTATATATGGCTCCCATCCTTTTGGACAAAAATGAAATCAGATTGTACCTGTTCATTTAACACTATATCTATCCTATATCATTAACTAACTGTTCCTCTTTACCCCACTTCCGTAAATTTCACTGTGTGTCAAACATCTAACTTTCAGAATTACAAAATGAGACCTGGAACTTTTTTTTTTTTAAAATAAATAATTGCTATATCACAAAGAGTACAGCTCTGTAACTCAAAATATATCCTTGCTAAGATGATATATTTATTATTTTATTGCTCCGTAGTCAAGTTGCTCCAAAACTTAGTGGCCTGAAACGACCACCGTTTACTTGCACAGGATTCAGTGGGTGTGCCTATTAAGCTGGGCTCACCTGTGTGGTTCTTCTGCTCGTTTTGTCTGGGCTCACTGCCCTGGTTGCAGCTAGTTGGTGGCCGGGTCAGCTGTGTTGTCTGTCCGGTGCTGTTGGTTGAGCCTCTACATCCGTGTACTCTTTTGTCTGGCTTACTTTCTGTGGGCATCTCAGGGCAGCAAGAATGGAAGCTGCCAGGCCACATTATGTTGGTCGAAGGAACTCACAAAGCCAGTGAAGATTCACACTGTGGGAAGATAACACCCACCTGTTGAGAGGAGGCGTGAAAAAGAATTAATGGTTATTTTTAATGCACTGCAGTGACTTTATTGAATAGGTCCTCCACACGCAAAAAGGAAGTCTCCTTCCTTTATGTTGACTGGTGAGAATGAAATGAAATAGTACATGGGGCGCCTGGCAGATCATGTTGATGTTAGGTGTTACTTGTAATCATAAATCGTATACGTGTGAGTTGTCAAAAATTTATTGTCTTCCTTTATCTTAAAAGGATTTTTGGTAAAGGTATCTTTGAAATTACATGAAGCAGACCAAAATATAGAAAAATATATTTTGTTCAAGTGTTTAATTTTGGAAAGAATAGCTTTAAATTTAGACATAAAAGCTCCAAAATGCTCTGGTATGTGAGTTTTGAGAGAGAGTCTAAAGCAAATATTTGTTATTTTTCAAAGGAAACTGGACAAAAATAATTGTTAAGAGGAAAAGAGTAATAGTTTCTATTAGAATTTAGAGTAGGAAATAACCAAGAAAGCATACCTGTGTAGGCAAAAGTCTCAGGTGAAGATTTGATTTTTCTTTTTTTTTGTTTTTTCTGTTGGAATTCCTCTTTCCTATCAGTCAATTGGGGTGAAGATACCTATTTTATGCACACATTGTATATCTGTCTATATGTCACATGATTTTGAGGGATTCCTTGTACACAGAAACACGGAACTATTTCATTGTAATAATGCCATGGTTTATAGTATATTTCTTATGAATACCTGAAACTGTTTTCTTGAGTTGCTTTCACATGGCTATAGAAAATTTATTTTATTATGTACAATATGTGGAATGTTGATCTACATACTTTTAAAGCTTGTAAAAGCTGATGACTTTGTTTTACGGCGTTAGGTAGATTTGTAAACTGTTTTTCAGAGTCCATATTTTACTGACTACAAAGTTTTCGGTCACTGTTTTGTATAGGGCCTTCTGTTTGGGCTTTTTCTTTATGGGTTTTTTTTTTTTTTTCCTTTTTTTCTTTTTTTCCCCTCTTGAACAGAGAACAACTTCTAAACTTTCTGGAGATTTCACATGTTTTTGTTGTTGGAGTTTCTGCAGTTGTTTATGAAAGTTTTCAGGATAAGGGAGAAGAATCATATATACAAATCCTTTTGTCATTCTTCAAGTTTCTGCACAGTTTAAAAAAAATAGTACATGGGTTGGTGATTAAGTAAGTTTGGAATTTTTGTGTGTAACGTTTCAAAGGAAATTAAGAGACAAAAAAAGATTCAAGTTGAATGTTCAAAGAATTTTTTTCCCCCAAATGTGAATTTGATTTTTAAATTTTTATTCTGAATATAAAATGAATGCATGCTTAGTTATGGAAAAGTTGAAATAAGAAAAGAATAAAGATAAATTCACTTATAATTGTAAAGAGAAGCTAATTCTCTCCCTGTTAATAAAACATTCCCTTTTATTCCCTCCAGCATCTTCTTCCCTTTTTTTTTTTTTTTTTTTTTTTTTTTTTTTGAGACAGAGTTTTGCTCTTGTTTCCCAGGCTGGAGTGCAGTGGCACAATCTCGGCTCAGTGAAACCTCTGCCTCCCAGGTTCAAGTGATTCTCCTGCCTTAGCCTCCCAAGTAGCTGGGATTACAGGCATGCACCACCACACCTGGCTAATTTTTTGTATTTTTAGTACAGACAGGGTTTCTCCATGTTGGTCAGGCTGGTCTTGAACTCCCAACCTCAGGTGATCGCTCGTCTCGGCCTCCCAAAGTGCTGGGATTACAGGTGTGAGCCACCGCGCCCAGCCCCCTCCAGCTTCTTAATTTTGTATGTGTATTTATGTGACTAAGGTCAAACTGTACATGCTTTTTTCTTTTTTTTTAAAGAGCTAATGATTTTTTACTTAAAATTTATTACTTGTAGGAGTCCTTAAGTTTTTATATCATGTTTTTAGAAGCAACCAACTAGTTTAATATTTAACACACTTCTGAAAATGAAAGGAAAACTTACATGTTATAGGAGAGGTTTTTCCCCTGAAGAGGTTTAAACTATTTTTAAAAATCCCTAATCACAACCCATCATCTAGAATACAGTCTTTGATTACGGTGATGTGTTTCCAGTGTCCATATGCTTCGGTTCAGTTTCCCATGACTAGCTGAAATCCAGGGAGTAACTGACTGAGGCAAAGGGCTTAGGGCTTACTGCTTTGGGCACACCTTGTGATTTTTCATCTTTGTCTCAACTGTATTATTAGGTTTGAAAACTATATATATATATATTTTTTAATATAAAGTAAGAGTAACATCCAGTAAAACTCGCAAGCACAGAGTCCTGTCTGATGATGAAAGTGTAAATATTGCAACAACTAAAGTGCTTGGCCGAGAGGCACATAATCCTGAGTGCTTGTTTTTATTTTGAGAAGTATTAAGTCCAGATTCCACTGTACTAAAGACAGATTGGAGTGGCTATCAGTGTAAGACTTAGGAGAAATGTAGGCTGTAAAAAGTTGAGGCATGCCTATAATTTACTTCTTACTAATTTATATTGAACTCATGACCAAATTGATGAGGGTTTTCACATTTTTCTTCTAATGTACTTTTAAGTCAATTGATAATTTTCAGGATTTTAAATATTTGGTAGGTTCAAAATCAGAATTGCTATTTTTCTCTGTTGTAAAACCTCTTGAGAAACTAACCCAGAGGGGCCTGTGATTGGGCCTCTGTTGAAACTGTATGTAAAATATGAGTTCTTTTTCTCAGGGAAGAGTCTAGAGTTTTTCTGGTTTCTCAAAGAGATCAGTGACCTAAGAGAGTTTTTAAATTGCTACTCTAATTCAGAAAACCCACAAAATTACTTTTTTCTAAAATATGCTTTTGAAAGAACATATAAAGCGTAAAGTAACAAAACCTATGAATTATGGTAAGATTTAGGTAGAAATTGGCACAAACTTTCAAAGCTTAAGTCAGCTACAAACTCATCACACCTTTTCTAGAAGGTCCCTCCATTTGATTTATAAGAGGAATTTATGTTAGTTGTAGAAAATTTGGAAAATAAAAAGAACAGAAATTACCTATAAACTCATCAGTAAAAATTTAAACAAGGCACTTTAGGATATTTGTTTCAAACTTAGGTGGATGTGTTTTTTAAGCTTTTTTTTTTTTTTTTTTTTTTTTTTTTTTTTTTTTTTTTTTTTTTTTTTTTTTTTTTTTTT